>NW_025228091.1:240237-279430 GCF_018294505.1 Triticum aestivum
TTTTCTCGGTTTAGATCTAATAACGAACAAATTCGTTCGTTTGTCTCTGTTAGCGGACGTTCGTCCGATAGGTTTTTCTTTTTATTTTATTTTTGGCCACGGACCTATCCGCGAATACTTTCATCGCAGATTAGCCCTTGATTTTCAAACCCTCGCAACTTTTTAACCTTTTGTCCAAATCCAGTGAAACCAACGCCAAAATCTTCTTCTCGAACCCCTCTTTCCGGTTAAGCAACTTGAACATGGTTTTGACAATCTAAAATTTGGTTTCAAGCAGATTTGATTTCGAAGTTCTTTTGATCATAGTTTCAGTTCCATAGCTCTGATTTGATCGATTATTTTTGCAAATTGTAGTTCTTCAGTTGAACTTTCACATTGGATCTTCTTATTTGAGTTTTACCCTTGCATCTATGCTTGAGTGCTTATGTATGCTATTGTTTGTTTGCGATAGAATTTTCGGAGTGCGAAGCGTGCTACTACGAGTCTCTAGGGTTTGCAGATCGTCAGCTAGGCAAGTAACACTTTGATCATACCTCTTTATTACCCAGTTTTTATGCATTAGTTCCAATCCTCAAACATTGCATGAGTAGGATCTCTTAACATGTGGGTATTGGGAAGTAGATGATGAGGTAGAACCTATTGCCTTTTATTATCAAACCCTGTGAGTTACTTCTACGTTATACTTATACTGCTATGCTATGCTCGTAGACGTGGATTGATTGAGTGTATCCATGACAGATGTGAGAGTTGTTAATTAACGGTTAACTTAAGGTGGCTACTTAAATACACATCTGGGTGGATTGGTTGCGGGCACCTGGAGAATCCAGTGTTGTCCTAGGATATCCCGGAGTACCCGTGTGATCATCCTATGGTTCGCCACCCAGGCTCAAAGGGATCATAAGATTATTCATGCTAGAAACTTTCGTGTGCAGCCACAAGCCATTATGGGCTCTGGCATAGTTGTGTATGTTGTGTGACCTCTTTCAATGGTAGGCTAGCAGATGTAGGGGAAAGTAGGTGTAACTGTCTACCTAGAGTAAAGAGTAAATGTTTCTGAAAGACCGTGTCTCGGTCATCCGTTTCTCAAACACCATGTAGTGCGAGAAATCCAACGGAGGAGATCGAGTCTTGTGGGGAAAATTGCGCAAACCTCTGCAAAGTGTACAAACTAATCATGTTTAGCCGTGTCCCCGGTTACAGACATCTTGAGTATCTGGTTCTTGGATTATGATGTTGATCTCATCATTCTAAATTAATATGATGGGTTGTTAATTACTGTTTAATTGGGATTGAGCTGGGGTTACCATTCTCAAGTTTATCAACTACCATGATAGTTAAACAAAATATATTCCTTTGTTGTAGGGGAAAATTGGCTTTTCGCAAAAACCAGCCATATATGCATGTAGTGATAGCATTTATTTGTTCATTGCTCTATTGTGTTATCTTGCCAGCATATTCCATGTGCTGGCCCATTTAGGGCTGCAACATATCATGTTGTAGACTTTCCAGACGAAGAGTAAGGTGCGCTAGGTCGTTTGTCGTGCACTCAGCTATGCCGTTGGAGTTGATGGACTCGCTTTATCTTCCAAGCCTTCCGCTGTTATGTTATTTAGATGGCCTTAAGACATATTATTGTATTAAGTTATCTCTTGAGACTATCGATGTAATAAGTGTTTGATTGCTACTGTGTTATAAATCCTTCGAGGTACTGTGTGTGTCAGCATTACCGATCCAGGGATGACACTTATCCACAGAGATTTGACTGTTTGAGGTCAGATCGCTACAGTTTTAGATAGAACACCCATATGCAAAGTGAGAGCTATGGTCTTCCCTCGTAGTGCAGGATTTTGTGCATCCCTTCAATGCAAACGGTTGTTTTGGATGACCCATGTGCAAGCACGTAGAAACAATTGGGTAAGATTTGCATCTGCCATTTTGGGTATGTTCCCATTTGTCAAACTGGAAAGACTGACATTTCTTTATCTAGTAACATTGCCATTTTTCAACCTTGTAACACTGCGATTTGTCAAAATATGCAGCTAAACATCACTAGCACTATCTAATTTTTGCAACTAAAATCACTAGCACTGTTCATATGGACACGATTAGCAGGCGTGGATTGATGGAAGCATATGCAAATGTACCATTCATTACATACAACAAGTCATCAACCCACAATGACAACGAGGATACACGTTGGATTATATATCATTTCCAACAAAGCATTCTAGTAAAGTAAAGTTTTTCTCACACAACAAATAACAAAGTGATGAAATGAATTTCAGCCCAACCACTTGTCCGTGTTGGAAATTCTTGCTTTGAACCAGAAGTGATTCTCTGGGAAGGGCCAGCTATTGTCAATCTCGAGACCAAGGCAGGATTGATCATCCAGGCTGAAGCGGCCTATGTCAGGACCCATATTGTGATGGTAGGGAAGCGTAGCAATGTCTGAGGTATAGATACAATTGCTTCACGTAAATGGTAGTAACATTGTGTCAGCAGCAGCTGGATCGCCTTCCACCATCATTGGATAGTTTTATCCAAGGAAGAGCAAGTTTCCTCCAAGACTTTCAATACTGAACCAGGGAGAAGGTGTTGGCGCTAGTACACCAGTATGCATCCCGAATACCCTACAACGGATGTTGGAATAGGTCCGGAGAGTGCGACCATGCGAGAGAACACCTGCTTCCTTAGTAACAACATCAGTGCCCTGTATACAAGAAGAGGTGATCCATTGGAATAAGTTGCTAGGCGCCGCTGAGTATATGGGTCCTGCTCGTCCTTATGCTCGTGATCATTAGCATCGTCATCTCCCCCTTGGTTATAAAAATTTTCAAGTATAGGTGGTGGAATGTTCACAGGACCTTGTAAAGGGAAACTAGCTAACCCGCATGCATGTGGATGAAACAATTATAATTACGGTGGAAGACAAACATATCGAAAGCATCAGGATTCATCGCAAAAATAGTGCCACGAGTGGTGGAAGCAAACACAAGACCCTCGTATTGAATTGGATCACAGTACTCATCCGTGTACAGGAATTGATTTTTGAGCAATATCCATCGAGGCGTGGAAGTAAGGATGGAAACAAGCTTGTCGAAGATAGCAACGACTTCATAGTTCGTGTAATGCCAAGAGCGGTTGGGAACTCGACAAATTGCTATCTTCTGTAGACGATAGTCACCATGATCGTATTTGAACTCACGTAGAATACTGGTGTACTCAACCTCTGGGCAGTCTGAGATTTTTGGAAGTGGAACCCGGTGATGAGTGTACACATTCACAAGTTCCCACTCGCAGTTGTACCCAATATAAACAACCTAATCTCCATTTGCGCCTGCCCAAGCCTTTCCCTCAAGAGATGGCATCTTAACATCACATGTATCATTATCAAGCGGCGTCAACTTGCACAAGGCGAGGCTTCCGTCGTCCCCGTGCCAGTCAGCAGGGTCATGGCGAAGAAGATTGGGGAGATCAAACCACTCCTGGACCATTGGGTTTCTTGTAATGGTGTTATTAGTTCAGTCGAGAATGGTCTTGAATGAATCTACCATGCTAGCCAAGGTGATGACGGCGCACCGATCAATGTGCTGACCCATTTCGGGCTACAACATATCATGTTGCAGACTTTTCAGACGAAGAGTAGGGTGCGCTAGGTCATTTGTCGTGCACTCAGCTATGCCGTTGGAGTTGATGGACTCACTTTATCTTCCAAGACTTCCGCTGTTATCTTATTTAGATGGCCCGAAGCCATATTATTGTATTAAGTTCTCTCTTGAGACTATTGATGTAATAAGTGTGTGATTGCTACTCTATTATAAATACTTCGAAATATTGTGTGTGTCAGCATTACTGATCCAGGGATGACACTTATGCACAGAGATTTGACTGTGTGAGGTCAGATCGCTACAAGATGGCATCAGAGCACACGCTGACTGTAGGACCCGACCACTAAGATAAGCCATAGGTCACTCTTCTCTACTCATTTCTGACTCCTCTCCATTTTCCACTCTATAGATGGCGGACCCAAGGAACAAGTTTGCACAACCGGATGAAGACACACCTTTTGGACGACACTTGAAGGAAGTCACTAGGTACCTGAACATCGGAATACCAACTTTCACCGGGACCTACACCGCCACTTTACCAGAAGATGAGCGTTGGATGATTCGAGTTCAAGTTCCAGGAAGGACATTCATGCCAGTTACTGAGCCCATAGAGTTTTCCTTTGATGCAACAACCTGGAGTCTAGGTAAGAGCATGGCAGCTCACATTGCCATGGGACACATCGACAAAGTTTATCACAAGAATCTTAAAGACACTATCTACCAGATATGTGGGCATCGAGATGGGCAATGGGAGATGATCAGCACTAGGAGGGACAGGTCCATTGCAGCCTTCATCCAGGAGTTAAACCAGCACATTTGTCGCCAGGAGAACCAAATGTGCACAAGTATGATAGATGTGAAGAAGGTGATGACAAGGAACATGCAGCTTGAAGAGGAACTTAAGTCTACACGCGATGGATATGAGGAGGAAATCACAATACTAGTAGAAAAGAATGACAACCTGACAAGGAAGCTAGGAGTATTCATGGGAGACCCCGCGCTAGGAGGAGATGACGACCATCCCGAGGACTACATCATCATCGACGACACCGACTCTGACCCCGACAGTAGTGATGATGATTATGAAGACGAAGCTGGAGCGGACATCATGGAGTCTTCCACCGATCAAAATTTCTAGATGACCACCATATTATCAGTAGAATTACCCCCATGTATATAGTAGTAATCCAAGTATTTTGTAACGGTAGCTAGATCGATTGTATTCCCTTGTTTGAATTAATTGGTGTGATATGAATGTGTTTGTCTCATGTGCATACGGGTAGTGTTTTCTCACTAGACCTCACTCTATTCTAATCTCTCCCCTCTAAACCCATCAGATACCTCTGAGACGTGACCCCAGATTTGTCTTCCCACCGGAGTTCAGTCAGTTGATCCAACAGCAGAATGCCTTGATGTAGCTACAAGTCCAGAACCAAGGCAACAACAACAACAACCCATCGCCACCACCTCCAGTTGACAACTTAGCTCATTTTCTGAGGTTGCAACCGCCGGTGTTTTCCAGTAGCACCAAGCCAATAGTTGCGGATGACTCGCTCTGTAGGATTGGAAGGGAGTTGACCACCGCAGGTTGCATAGATGCGAGAAGGTGCGTTTTGCCGCGCATCAATTGGATGGACCCGCAACCTCATGGTGGGAGAATTACACATCCACTTTCCCCATAGCCAATGTCACTTGGGAGCAGTTTCAGCGAGCATTCCACACCGCACATGTCTCAACTGGAGCTACGAGCATGAAGAAGCGTGAGTTTCGCAACTTACGCCAGGGAAACCATACTATGGGGTAGTACGTGGATGATTTCAGTAAGTTAGCCCGCTATGCCCCAGATGATGTGGCCACAGATGCCGCGGAGCAGGAGAAGTTTATGGAAGGGTTGAATGATGAGGAGTATGCAATTTATGGTGGCAACATTTAACAACTACCAGGAGTTGGTAGACAAGTGTCTAATGATTGAAGGGAAGCAGCAGCAAATTGACAACCGCAAAATGAAGTATGGACAAGGGAAGTACAATTCAGGAGCTCAGCAGAAGCCTCATTTTACCCCGAACTCGGGAGGATATACCCCATAACCATGGAGGCCACACGCACAACGGAGGAAGTTTGCATAACCATAGTGGCTCCAAGAATGGAAATGGGAATGGAGCAGGTAGCAATCAGAACCGCTCTAACCCAGCCACACCCGCCAAGAAGGACCAAAGTAACATTACTTGTTTCAAGTGCGGGAAGATTGGACACTATGCCAATGAGTGTTCTGAAGCAAAGAATGGAAATGGCAATGGAAGCTCTGGGAAGAAGCCCAACCCTTTCAACAAGGGACAAGTGAACCACGTTAACGTGGAGGAGGTTGAAGAGCAGCCAGGTGCAGTTATAGGTTGTAACACCCACAATGCGGCTATATCTCCCACGTGTCGGGGCACGACTTAGAAGCATAGCCACATGGTAGGCATGTCGCAAGAGGGGTAATCTTTACACATCCCATGTACTGAATAAGAAAGGGATAAAGAGTCGGCTTACAATCGCCACTTCACACAATACATAAATAATCCATACATCATCCAAGGTACAAACAAAGGTTTGACTACGGAACCAAAATAAAGAAAGACAACCCCAAATGCTAGATCCCCGATCGTCCCAACTGGGCTCCTCTACTGATCATCCGGAAAAGAAACATAGTAACGACCTGAATCCTCGTCAAACTCCCACTTGAGTACTCCCACTTGAGTTCAGTAGCATCCCCTACAATGGCATCATCGGCACCTGCATCTATTTGGAAGTATCTGTGAGTCATGAGCACTCAACAATCTCACACCCGCGAGATCAAGACTTTTAAGCTTAAGGGTAGGAAAGGGGTAGTGAGGTGGAGCTGCAGCAAAGCACTAAGCATATATGGTGGCTAACATACGCAAAAGAGAGCGAGAACAGAAGCAAAGCATGGTCGAGAAGCTATAAGTGATCAAGAAGTGATCCTGAAACTACTTACGTTCAAGCATAACACAAAACTGTGTTCTCTTCCCGGACTCCGCTGAAAAGAGACCATCACGGCTACACACGCGGTTGATTCATTTTAATTAAGTTAAGTGTCAAGTTCTCTACAACTGGATATCAACAAATTCCCATCTTCCCATAACCGCGGGCACGACATTCAAAAGATCAAAACCCTGCAGGGGTGTCCCAACTTAGCCCATCACAAGCTCTCACAGTCAATGAAGGATATTCCTTCTATTAGGAAGACCCGCTCAGACTCGGAATCCCGGTTACAAGACATCTCGACAATGGTAAAACAGGACCAGCAAGACCACCCGTGATGAGGACATCAATACCATTATTACACCCACAGCCCCTACTGCTACATATACGGGACCAATTACTAGAGCTCGCGCACGCCAATTAAATTATCAGGTACTTTCGTTTCTTGGTAATGATTCTAATGTTCATGAGAATATGATGCTGCCTAAATTGGATACATTTGTTTTGCTAAATGAAGGGCCTAGCTTGGAGAAGGATGAACATTGGAGCAAGAACAAGCATGGAGATGATGCCATGCGCAAGGCGAACAAGAACGGAGTTACAAGTGATGATTTCAGGACTTTGAAACCACCATAATGGGTGCATGAAGCCATGGACGAAATATACAAGATGCCACTTCATAAATTTCGTCCCGAGGCTATTATAGGTGCTACGTCACCTTTTTATTGGGCCAGGCCCATGTAATTTCGAAATACATAAGTATAGGCTATTTTTAGAGTCCGTATGTGTGGGGAAACAAGAGATAGGGTTGATTTCGGACCCCTCCACCAAGGGCCACGAAATTCCCCCTCTCTTCCTCCATATATACAGCCCTTAGGGCACCATTTAGACTTTGGGTTTTGTTTAGATTAAAAGTTCGCCATAGCTGCAACTTCGCGTACTTCGTTTGTGTTCAACAACCAGACAAAGGCGTCACAGAACCCCACCTTGATCAATAAAGCTTTCATCTTATATTCGCAATATCCAGATTGCAATCTTAGTTTCTTGCTTGTTCTTCGTTTGCTCGCAGGAAACAGACCCTCGTGGTCAGGTTAATCGTGCTCCGGCGTGGTCAATAACCTCTCGGAGTTGGTTTAGCGATTGCTAAGGCGCGACGTCCTCACACGTTCGTAGTCCGATCGTCAAAGTCGACTTCCACCAAAGAGATATCCATCATCTCATCGAAAGACAGGACACCCTTTGCCTCTATCAAGTGGTATCAGATTTCCAGGTTGCTCGGTGAGATTTTACAGTTTTTCATAGTTTAGATCGAGTCTGTTCTTCATACCTATAGTCCACGAAAAAGCCAAAAAAAAATTAGGGTTAGTTCATCCCATCCGAACCAATCTGAGCCTTGCATAATCTTTTCTGTATTTGCTTTGTTGAATTTGCGGTTGCATCATCGTGTCCAGTTGCTGGTCTTAGCGTCTAGTCTTTTAGAGTTTCGAGTTCTGTTCACAGGTTGTCACGTCGCCGCTGCCATATATCACCACCGCATCATCATCGTCGCTGTTGCCATATACCACCACCACATATTCACCGCCAATCCGAATCCATATACGCCACCACATATCCGCCGCCATCACGCCAATCCGAGTTCACCTGCAACATATATCCGCCACCTGTCCGTGTTCCACCAGATTCATCTCCGCCACCAGTCCGAGTTCCACCAGATTCATCTCCGCCACCAGTCCTAGTCCGAGTCCAGTAATTGTTGCATTGTTCTCGATTTCCAGATCACGCGACACTCCGAGTCGTGACAGAGAAGGACTCCCCAACTTCCGAGCCATCCACAGAAGAAAAATAGTTCCAATTTCAAAAAAAAAACTAAGTCTGGAAAATTCTGGCTAGGCAGTTTTTAGACCATTTGTAGACTTTTTCGAAAAAATTTGTTGCGGAGCAAAAAAAAAGAAAAAAAAAGTGCAAAAAAAAAAGAGAAAAAAAAATTCAGAGTGTGCTGCTCCCTTGTTTACGTGCCGCGCCGTGATTTTGTTGGTGTTCTAGGCTCGCGTCTCTAGCACAGTCTAGCCTAGGACCAGCGCAGTACCGTCGTTGAGCGTTTATTCAACTTTGCATCTCTGAATTGATTATTGCTGACCCTTTTTGCTACCATATTATAAGCCTTCCCAGCTCCACATACATCTACGTCGTGCGTTTGACTCTCCCTGGTAATCGCTCTATCCAAGATTTGAGAGTTTTGACTACAACGGTTGCCGATCACCGCCTGTTGCTGGGTAAGAACTGGTAAGAATTTGAGTTTTGCTTGACGGATTTGTGACACCCACCACCACCACTTGTTCGTAGTCTGTAGGATCATATTCTTGTGTGTTTCTATTGCTGCTAACCATGCCAGGATCACAAGCCGACGAGATTGACTGGGAGAATTTATCGAACAAGGAGCTTCATGATAAGTTTCAGCAAATGATGACTGAACAGGTGCAAGATGTGCTGAACAATTTTGAAGAGGCCATGGAGAAGATCAATGGCCTTGAGAAGATGTTCGAAACAAAGCTCGATAACAAGTTTAATGAATTGCTCGCGCGTCTTCCACCACCACCACCCGCTGCACCTAACGCACCTCTCCAACAACAACAACAACGACTACCTCCACGTCGCGAAACAGACCTCCGCCGAGCAAGCCGTGTTCCTCTTGCGTTTGGCCAAACTGTTGGTGCTGCTGTTGATACTTCTGTGGCTCCTGCTGCTGATGCGGAGGAGGATGATTATGTGGGAGATTATGAGGATGAGGTTGATCAAAATCAGCACTACGTGCAGCCACCTGTACCACCACCAGCAGGTCGACCTCAGGTATATATTCGTAATGGTAGGCCTGCACCACCACCTCAGGTACGAGATGATGTCCATATTCCTAAACTGAAATTGAATATTCCACCATTTGAGGGTAGATATGTTCCTGATATATATCTTACTTGGGAGTTAGAAACTGAACAACAATTTACATGTTTACAATATCCTGAGGAGAGACGAGTTGCTGCTGCCGTTTGTGCTTTCACTAGTTTTGCATGTGTATGGTGGTCTGAACATTGTAGATTATATCCTATTCCAACTACTTGGGCTGCTTTGAAAACTGCTATGCGTACGCGTTGGGTTCCACCATATTATCAACGTGAATTGCTTCAAAAATTGCAGCGTTTAAGACAAGGGAAAAATTCTGTAGAAGAATATTATCAGGAATTACAAACTGGCATGATTAGATGTGGTATTGTTGAGGAGAATGAAGCTATGCTTGCACGTTTTCTGGGTGGATTAAATAGAGAGATTCAGACCATTCTAGACTATAAGGAGTATACTAATATCACTCGTTTATTCCATCTTGCTTGTAAAGCTGAACGTGAAGTGCAGGATCGACAAGTATTGGGGCGAACTAACTTTTCTGCAGGCCGACCTTCATCATGGACACCACGTGCATCTTCTACTTCAACTGCACCAGCACCTCCATCCGGTGCCACCACCAGCCGTGATACAAGAAAACAGGCACAACCACCATTATCTGCCAAGAGCGCACCTGCGGGGCCTGCACAGCGTTCTTCTTCTTCCATGGCATCAACAGGGCACACAAGTGATATTATTTGTCGTCGTTGTAAGGGAGGAGGTCATCATGCGAGAGAATGCAAATCTCCGCGTGTGATGATTGCTACCACGGATGGTGGATATGAGTCCGCTAGTGACTATGATGAGGAGACTTTGGCTCTTATTACACGTGAAGAACATGGTGGAGATGATTCTGATCATGAGACGCAATACATGGCTCCTGAAGACGCTGACAGGTATGAATGTTTAGTTGCTCAACGTGTTTTGAGTGTGCAGGTCACACAAGCTGAGCAAAATCAGCGGCACAATTTGTTCCATACCAAGGGAGTTGTGAAGGAACGTTTTGTGCGCGTCATCATAGACGGAGGGAGCTGCAACAACTTGGCTAGCATGGAGATGGTGGAGAAGCTTTCTCTCACCACAAGACCACATCCACATCCTTACCACATCCAATGGTTCAACAACAGCGGCAAGGTTAAGGTAACACGTACTGTTCGTGTGCATTTTAGTATCTCTACATATGCTGATTATGTTGATTGTGATGTGGTACTGATAGAGGCAAAGGTGTCCCGTCTTTCGATGAGATGGTGGATTTCGCTTTGGTGGAAGTCGACTTTGACGATCCGACTACGAACGTGCGAGGACGTCGCGCCTTAGCAATCGCTAAACCAACTCTGAGAGGTTATTGACCACGCCGGAGCACGATCAACCTGACCAGGAGGGTCTGTTTCCTGTGAGCAAACGAAGAACAAGCAAGAAACTAAGATTGCAATCTGGATATTGCGAATATAAGATGAAAGCTTTATTGATCAAGGTGGGGTTCTGTGACGCCTTTGTCTGGTCGTTGAACACAAACGAAGTACGCGAAGTTGCAGCTATGGCGAACTTTTAATCTAAACAAAACCCAAAGTCTAAACGATGCCCTAAGGGCTGTATATATGGAGGAAGAGGGGGGAATTTCGTGGCCCTTGGTGGAGGGGTCCGAAATCAACCCTATCTCTTGTTTCCCCACACATACGGACTCTAAAAATAGCCTATACTTATGTATTTCGAAATTACATGGGCCTGGCCCAATAATAAGGTGACGCAGCACCTAAAATAGCCTCGGGACGAAATTTATGAAGTGGCATCTTGTATATTTCGTCCAAGGCTTCATGCACCCATTATGGTGGCTTCAAAGTCCTGAAATCATCACTTGTAACTCCGTTCTTGTTTCCCTTGCGCATGCCATCATCTGCATGCTTGTTCTTGCTCCAATGTTCATCCTTCTCCAATCTAGGCCCTTCATTTGTAAGCAAAACAAATGTATCCAATTTAGGCAGCATCATATTCTCATGAACATTAGAATCATTACAAAGAAACGAAAGTACCTGGTAATTTAGTTGGCGTGCACGAGCTCTAGTAATTGGTCCAGTATGTATAGCAGCAGGGCCTGTGGGTGTAACAATTGTATTGATGTCCTCATCATCCTCCCCTTCTTGAAATGAAGTCGTCCTCGACGAAAGTTCATCTTCCTCACCCAAATAAGGCTTCAAATCTGCAATGTTAAAAGTGGGACTAACCCCAAAATCTACAGGCAGCTCAAGTTTATATGCATTATCATTTATTTTCTCTAACGCCTTAAAGGGACCATCAGCACGTGGCATTAGCTTTGATTTGCGCAAATCAGGAAATCTATCCTTACGCAAATGTAACCAAACAAGATCTCCAGGTGCAAACACAACATGTTTTCTACCCTTATCTCCAGCAAGTTTATATTTAGCATTCATACGCTCAATGTTTTCCTTAGTTAACTCATGCATTTTTAAAATCAATTCAGCACGTTGTTTAGCATCAAAATTAACCTTCTCCGAAGATGGAAGAGGCAACAAATCAATAGGTGCACGAGGTAGGAAACCATACACAACTTCAAAAGGGCACATCTTAGTAGTAGAATGCAATGAACGATTATAAGCAAATTCAATATGAGGCAAGCATTCCTCCCACATTTTCTTATTATTCTTCAAAACAGCCCTAAGCATAGTAGACAACGTTCTATTGACTACTTCAGTTTGTCCATCAGTTCGGGGGTGACAAGTAGTACTAAAAAGCTGTTTAGTCCCAAACTTAGCCCATAAACATCTCCAAAAGTGGATAAGAAATTTAGTATCACGATCTGAAACAATAGTATTTGGCACACCATGCAAGCGAATAATTTCACGAAATAACAAATCAGCAACATTAACAGCATCATCGCTTTTATGACATGGTATAAAGTGTGCCATTTTCGAGAATCTATCCACGACAACAAATATGCTATCCCTCCCCTTCTTTGTTCGAGGTAAACCTAAAACAAAGTCCATCGATATATCCTCCCAAGGAACACTAGGTACAGGCAAAGGCATATATAAACCATGAGGATTGAGTCGTGACTTAGCTTTTTGACATGTAGTGCATCAAGCAATAAAACGCTCAACATCCCGTCTCATCTTTGGCCAAAAGAAATGTGTAGCAAGTACGTCCTCCGTCTTCTTCACGCCAAAGTGTCCCATTAATCCACCTCCATGCGCCTCCTGCAACAACAAAAGACGAACGGAGCTAGCTGGAATGCATAGCTTGTTAGCACGAAACACAAATCCATCGTTAACGACGAACTTGTTCCACATTCTTCCTTCTTTACAATTCTGCATTACATCTTTAAAATCAGCATCATGCACATATTGATCTTTGATGGTCTCCAAACCAAATATTTTGAAGTCAAGTTGTGAAAGCATAGTATAGCGGCGAGACAATGCATCAGCAATAACATTTTCTTTTCCCTTCTTGTGTTTAATGACATAAGGAAAAGTCTCAATGAATTCAACCCATTTAGCATGTCTACGATTCAGTTTAGCTTGACTTTTAATATGTTTCAAAGATTCATGATCAGAATGTATAACAAATTCTTTGGGCCATAAATAATGTTGCCATGTTTCTAAAGTCCGAACAAGAGCATATAATTCTTTATCATAAGTAGAATAATTCAGACTAGGCCCACTCAATTTTTCAGAAAAGTATGCAACAGGTTTGCCATCTTGTAATAACACACCGCCTAATCCAATTCCACTAGCATCACATTCAAGCTCAAAAGTCTTATTAAAATCAGGAAGTTGGAGTAAAGGAGCATGTGTCAACTTATCTTCCAATACCGAGAAAGCTTCTTCCTGTGCGGTACCCCAAAGAAAAGGCACATCTTTCTTTGTAAGCTCATTGAGAGGTGCAGCAATGGTGCTGAAATCTCTCACAAAACGCCTATAGAATCCAGCGAGGCCAAGAAAACTCCTCACTTGTGTGACCGTTTTGGGTTGCGGCCAACTCTCAATAGCTTCAATCTTGGCTTTATCAACTTTAATTCCCTATGGAGTAACAACATAGCCAAGAAAAGATACTCGGTCGGTGCAAAAGGTGCACTTCCCAAGGTTACCAAACAAACGTGCATCACGTAGAGCAATAAAAACAGCACGTAAATGTTCCAAATGTTCTTCCAAAGATATGCTATAAATCAATATGTCATCAAAGTAAACTACCACAAATCGTCCAATGAAAGCACGTAAAACTTCGTTCATTAATCTCATGAAAGTACTAGGTGCATTAGTTAACCCAAAAGGCATGACTAACCACTCATATAATCCAAACTTAGTTTTGAATGCTGTTTTCCATTCATCTCCCAATTTCATACGAATTTGATGGTATCCACTACGCAAATCAACTTTGGAGAATATTGTAGAGCCACTCAATTCATCAAGCATATCATCTAGCCTAGGAATAGGATGACAATAACGAATAGTAATATTATTAATGCCTCTACAATCAACACACATACGTGATGTACCATCCTTTTTCGGCACTAGAATAATAGGAACAGCACAAGGACTAAGGGATTCGCGTATATAACCTTTGTCGAGAAGCTCTTGTACTTGACGCATAATCTCCTTCGTCTCCTCTGGATTGGTACGGTATGGTGCACGGTTTGGTAGTGAAGCACCGGGAATTAAGTCAATCTGATGCTCAATCCCTTGAATCGGCGGTAATCCCGGTGGCACGTCTTGTGGAAAGACGTCAGCGAACTCCTGCAAAATGTTAGTGACAGCAGGAGGCAAAGAGGAAGGCACGTCCTCGAATGAAAATAATGCCTATTTGCACACAAAAGCATAGCAAACAGATTTGCTGAAATCTAGCTCATCAATATCAGATTTGGTGGCAAATAAACATGCACTTTTCAATTTAATTTCAGAAGCAACACTAGATGGTTTATTATTAGGCTTCATTTGTTGCTCAAATTCTTTTGCCACAATCTGATTTTCACTCTTATTCGTCTCCTGTTTTGCTTTATTAGCTCTATTAATATCATCTTTCAAAATGGAATCAGGAGTCATAGGAAGCAAAGTAATATTTTTATCCTTATGAACAAGAGTATAGTGATTGTTTCTACCATGGTGTACAGAATTTTTATCAAATTGCCATGGTCTACCAAGTAATAAGGAACACGCTTGCATAGGTACCACATCACAATCAACATAATCAGCATATGTAGAGATACTAAAATGCACACGAACAGTACGTGTTACCTTAACCTTGCCGCTGTTGTTGAACCATTGGATGTAGTAAGGATGTGGATGTGGTCTTGTGGTGAGAGAAAGCTTCTCCACCATCTCCATGCTAGCCAAGTTGTTGCAGCTCCCTCCGTCTATTATGACGCGCACAGAACGTTCCTTCACAACCCCCTTGGTATGGAACAAATTGTGCCTCTGATTTTGCTCAGCTTGTGTGACCTGCACACTCAAAACACGTTGAGCAACTAAACATTCATACCTGTCAGCGTCTTCAGGAGCCATGTATTGTGTCTCATGATCAGAATCATCTCCACCATGTTCTTCACGTGTAATAAGAGCCAATGTCTCCTCATCATAGTCACTAGCGGACTCATATCCACCATCCGCAGTAGCAATCATCACACGCGGAGATTTGCATTCCCTCGCATAATGACCTCCTCCCTTACAACAACGACAAATAATATCACTTGTGTGCCCTGTTGATGCCATGGAAGAAGAAGAACGCTGTGCAGGCCCCGCAGGTGTGCTCTTGGCAGATAATGGTGGTTGTGCCTGTTTTCTTGTATCACGGCTGGAGGTGGCACCGGATGGAGGTGCTGGTGCAGTTGAAGTAGAAGATGCACGTGGTGTCCATGATGAAGGTCGTCCTGCAGAAAAGTTAGTTCGCCCCAATGCTTGTCGATCCTGCACTTCACGTTCAGCTTTACAAGCAAGATGGAATAAACGAGTGATATTAGTATACTCCTTATAGTCTAGAATGGTCTGAATCTCTCTATTTAATCCACCCAGAAAACGTGCAAGCATAGCTTCATTCTCCTCAACAATACCACATCTAATCATGCCAGTTTGTAATTCCTGATAATATTCTTCTACAGAATTTTTTCCCTTGTCTTAAACGCTGCAATTTTTGAAGCAATTCACGTTGATAATATGGTGGAACCCAACGCGTACGCATAGCAGTTTTCAAAGCAGCCCAAGTAGTTGGAATAGGATATAATCTACAATGTTCAGACCACCATACACATGCAAAACTAGTGAAAGCACAAACAGTAGCAGCAACTCATCTCTTCTCAGGATATTGTAAACATGTAAATCGTTGTTCAGTTTCTAACTCTGATGAGGACATCAATACCATTGTTACACCCACAGCCCCTACTGCTACATATACGGGACCAATTACTAGAGCTCGCGCACGCCAATTAAATTATCAGGTACTTTCGTTTCTTGGTAATGATTCTAATGTTCATGAGAATATGATGCTGCCTAAATTGGATACATTTGTTTTGCTTACAAATGAAGGGCCTAGCTTGGAGAAGGATGAACATTGGAGCAAGAACAAGCATGGAGATGATGCCATGCGCAAGGGGAACAAGAACGGAGTTACAAGTGATGATTTCAGGACTTTGAAGCCACCATAATGGGTGCATGAAGCCATGGACGAAATATACAAGATGCCACTTCAGAAATTTCGTCCCGAGGCTATTATAGGTGCTGCGTCACCTTTTTATTGGGCCAGGCCCATGTAATTTCGAAATACATAAGTATAGGCTATTTTTAGAGTCCGTATGTGTGGGGAAACAAGAGATAGGGTTGATTTCGGACCCCTCCACCAAGGGCCACGAAATTCCCCCTCTCTTCCTCCATATATACAGCCCTTAGGGCACCGTTTAGACTTTGAGTTTTGTTTACCTTAAAAGTTCGCCATAGCTGCAACTTCGCGTACTTCGTTTGTGTTCAACGACCAGACAAAGGCGTCACAGAACCCCACCTTGATCAATAAAGCTTTCATCTTATATTCGCAATATCCAGATTGCAATCTTAGTTTCTTGCTTGTTGTTCGTTTGCTCGCAGGAAACAGACCCTCGTGGTCAGGTTGATCGTGCTCCGGCGTGGTCAATAACCTCTCGGAGTTGGTTTAGCGATTGCTAAGGCGCGACGTCCTCGCACGTTCGTAGTCGGATCGTCAAAGTCGACTTCCACCAAAGCGATGTCCATCATCTCATCGAAAGACGGGACACCTTTGCCTCTATCAACCCGACTATGCCGACAAATCCCGATAGGAGCTGCACATATCTCGTTCTCAGGGCACACCGGATAAGCTAAGCGTACAGGTACCAACATAACCCAAGTTGCCAAGGGACGGTCCCGCACGGTGCTCTAATTTGGAACAACACTCGGAGGAGCACTGGCCCGGGGGTTTAAAATAAAAATGATCCTTGAGTCCGCGGAACCCAAGGGAAAAGGCTTAGGCAGCAAATGGTAAAACCAAGGTTGGGCCTTGCTGCAGGAGTTTTATTCAAGGTGAACTGTCAAGGGGTTCCCATTATCACCCAACCGCATAAGGAACGTAAAATCAAGGAACATAACACCGGTATGACGGAAACTAGGGCGGTAAGAGTGGAACAAAACACCAGGCATAAGGCCAAGCCTTCCACCCTTTACCAAGTATATAGATGCATTAAAGTAAATAAGATATTGTAATGATATCCCAACAATATCCATGTTCCAACATGGAACAAACTTCATCTTCACCTGCAACTAGCAACACTATAAGAGGGGCTGAGCAAAAGCGGTAACATAGCCAAACAATGGTTTGCTAGGAAAGGTGGGTTAGAGGCTTGACATGGCAATATGGGGAGGCATGATATAGCAAGTGGTAGGTAGCACGGCATGGCAATAGAGCGAACAACTAGCAAGCAAAGATAGAAGTGACTTCGAGGGTATGGTTATCTTGCTTGCAAAGTTCTCAGAGTTGACGAAAGCTTGATCCTCGTTAGCGTACTCAACAGGTTCCTCGATCACGTACTCGTCTCCCGGCTCTACCCAAAGCAATAACATAAGCAAAAGAACAACAATCAACCACGGTGCAATGCACAAGCATCATGATGCAAAACATAGCATGATATGCAATGCATATACGTGCTTCGGAAGGGAAAGAATGAACAAGGCATCAACTTGGCAAACCAAGTATGCCACTGGAAATATGAGATGATTTCAGTCAAAATTGATATAAAGATCACCGGAAACGGATGCACGGTTTGCAAATGGCAAGCAAAACAAGAATGGCACAATTCTGCGACTAACAGCACAATGCCATCTAGAATGGAATAAGAAACTAAGCTACTGCACTGCAACATGTCAAAAACGTATAGGGCAGTGATGTACTCAAGATTCTTGACAAAACATGAACACTGAGCTACAGCTAAAACACACTATAACAGGTCTGATAGAGGCGAGGGTCCCGATGTTTCGATGAGATGGTGGCTATCGTTTTCTGTGGGAGTCGATTTTGACGATCCGACTACGAACGTGCGAGACGTCGCGCCTTAGCAATCACTAAACCAACTTCCGAGGGTTATTGACCACGCCGGAGCACGATCAACCTGACCACGAGGGTCTGTTTCCTGCGAGCAAACTAAGAACAAGCAAGAAACTGAGATTGCAATCTGGATATTGCGAATATAAGATGAAAGCTTTATTGATCAAGGTGGGGTTCTGTGACGTCTTGGTCTGGTCGTTGGACACAAACGAAGTACGCGAAGTTGCAGCTATGGCGAACTTTTGATCTAAACAAAACCCAAAGTCTAAACGACGCCCTAAGGGCTGTATATATGGAGGAAGAGGGGGGAATTTCGTGGCCCTTGAGGGTGGGGTCCGAAACCAACCCTAACTCTTGTTTCCCCACACATACGGACTCTAAAAATAGCCTATACTTAAGTATTTCGAAATTACATGGGCCTGGCCCATTAATAAGGTGACGCAGCACCTAGAATAGCCTATGGACGAATATTATGAAGTGGCATCTTGTATATTTCGTCCAAGGCTTCATGCACTCCTTATGGCGGCTTTAAAGTCCTGAAATCATCACTTGTAACTCCGTTCTTGATCCCCTTGCGCATGCCATCAACTCCATGTGTGTTCTTGCTCCAATGTTCATCCTTCTCCAAGCTAGGCCCTTCATTTGTAAGCAAAAGAAATGTATCCAATTTAGGCAGCATCATAATCTCATGAACATTAGAATCATTACCAAGAAACGAAAGTACCTGGTAATTTAATTGGCGTGCGCGAGCTCTAGTAATTGGTCCAGTATATGTAACAGTAGGGGCTGTGGGTGTAACAATGGTATTGATGTCCTCATCATCCTCCCCTTCTTGAAATGAAGTCGTCCTCGACGGAAGCGCATCTTCCTCACCCAAATAAGGCTTCAAATCTGCAATGTTAAAAGTGGGACTAACCCCAAAATCTACAGGTAGCTCAAGTTTATATGCATTATCATTTATTTTCTCTAACACCTTAAAAGGACCATCAGCACGTGGCATTAGCTTTGATTTGTGCAGATTAGGATATCTATCTTTACGCAAATGTAACCAAACAAGATGTCCAGGCGCAAACACAACATGTTTTCTACCCTTATCTCCAGCAAGTTTATATTTAGCATGCATACGCTCAATGTTTTCCTTAGTTATCATGCATTTTTAAAATCAATTCAGAACGTTCTTTAGCATCAAAATTAACCTTCTCTGAAGATGGAAGAGGCAACAAATCGATAGGTGCACGAGGTAGGAAACCATACACAATTTCAAAAGGGCACATCTTAGTAGTAGAATGCAATGAACGATTATAAGCAAATTCAATATGAGGCAAGCATTCTTCCCACATTTTCTTGTTATTCTTCAAAACAGCCCTAAGCATAGTAGACAATGTTCTATTGACTACTTCAGTTTGTCCATCAGTTTGGGGGTGACAAGTAGTACTAAAAAGCAGCTTAGTCCCCAACTTAGCCCATAAACATCTCCAAAAGTGGCTAAGAAATTTAGTATCACGATCTGAAACAATAGTATTTGGCACACCATGTAAGCGAATAATTTCACGAAAGAACAAATCAGCAACATTAACAGCATCATCACTTTTATGACATGGTATAAAGTGTGCCATTTTCGAGAACCTATCCACGACAACAAATATGCTATCCCTCCCCTTCTTTGTTCGAGGAAAACCTAAAACAAAGTCCATAGATATATCCTCCCAAGGAACACTAGGTACAGGCAAAGGCATATATAAACCATGAGGATTGAGTCGTGACTTAGCTCTTTGACATGTAGTGCAGCGAGCAACAAAACGCTCAACATCCCGTCTCATCTTTGGCCAAAAGAAATGTGTAGCAAGTATATCCTCCGTCTTCTTGATGCCAAAGTGTCCCATTAATCCTCCTCCATGCGCCTCCTGCAACAACAAAAGACGAACGGAGCTAGCTGGAATGCATAGCTTGTTAGCATGAAACACAAATCCATCATTAAGAACGAACTTGTTCCAAGTTCTCCCTTCCTTACAATTCTGCAATACATCTTTAAATTCAGCATCATGAACATATTGATCTTTGATGGTCTCCAAACCAAATATTTTAGTCAAGTTGTGAAAGCATAGTATAACGACGAGACAAGGCATCAGCAACAACATTTTCTTTACACTTCTCGTGTTTAATGACATAAGGGAAAGTCTCAATGAATTCAACCCATTTAGCATGTCTACGGTTCAGTTTTACTTGACTTTTAGTGTGTTCCAAAGATTCATGATCAGAATGTATAACAAATTCCTTGGGCCATAAATAATGTTGCCATGTTTCTAAGGTCCGAACAAGAGCATATAATTCTTTATCATAAGTAGAATAGTTCAGACTAGGCCCACTCAATTTTTCAGAAAAGTATGCAACAGGTTTTCCATCTTGTAATAACACACCTCCTAATCCAATTCCACTAGCATCACATTCAATGATAGAGGCAAAGGTGTCCCGTCTTTCGATGAGATGATGGATATCGCTTTGGTGGAAGTCGACTTTGACGATCCGACTACGAACGTGCGAGGACGTCGCGCCTTAGCAATCGCTAAACCAACTCCGAGAGGTTATTGACCATGCCGGAGCACGATCAACCTGACCACGAGGGTCTGTTTCCTGCGAGCAAACGAAGAACAAGCAAGAAACTAAGATTGCAATCTGGATATTGCGAATATAAGATGAAAGCTTTATTGATCAAGGTGGGGTTCTGTGACGCCTTTGTCTGGTCGTTGAACACAAACGAAGTACGCGAAGTTGCAGCTATGGCGAACTTTTAATCTAAACAAAACCCAAAGTCTAAACGATGCCCTAAGGGTTGTATATATGGAGGAAGTGATAGAGGCGGGGTGTCCCGATCTTTCGATGAGATGATAACTATCGATTTGGTGGAGACGACTTTGACGATCCGACTACAAACGTGCACGACGTTGCGCCTTAGCAATCGCTAAACCAACTCCGAGAGGTTATTGACCACGCCGGAGCACAATCAACCTGGCCACGAAGGTCTATTACTGCAAGCAATCGAAGAACAAGCAAGAATATGATAAAAGCAATCTGAATATTGCAAGTATATATGAAGTATTGATAAAGGTGGGGATCCGTAAGCGGTCTTGGTCTGGTCGTTGGACACAAACGAAGTACACGAAGTTGCAATGGCTAACTTTTAACTAAACAAATCCCCCAGGAAAAGCTACTAGATGGATCTACTTATATAGGAGCAAGGGGTGGTGGCCAAGGAGGTGGGAGGACGTCCCAAGGCAGCCTAAAACTAAATCTAGGTCGTACAAGGCCAATGGGCCCAAGTGGAGGTGATGTAACACCTTTGGACTTGTAGTTTGACTCGGATTCTGCTGCAGCATCAGATTGTTTCGTCCACAACTCAACGCTCCAGACGAATTTGAAGGTGATTCCAATTGGGTTGGAAAGTGCACGAAATCTTGTTTCCAACAAAAACAGAATCACCCAATTCGGAGTCCGTATGAAAAACTTGTGTGCGTTTTGAGTCAGGTATGTCTGTGCAGTCCGAATCTGAATCCAGAACGTGAGAGACTTGGACTCTATCTTCTCTTGAGCCAAAAGTGACGTGAGAGAACTTTTTGGACAGCAAATAAACATCTCTTTCTTCCTGATCTTCATATGTGGATTGTACAAATGTCCCATACACCTGCAATTAGACAAAACACAAAAGTGTGTGAAGTATTTTTGTTCTGGATAACATAAATAGATTATTGAATAGTTTGCACTAGAAATCACCTGACAAATATGCATATATGCAATATTTTTGGTCATATCCAAGGTAGTCATGTCCTCATCATCCTCCCCTTCTTGAAAATAAAGCCGTCCTCGGCGTTGCTTAATCTGAAATGTGGCTAACAAAAGAGACAAGGTGTACATGTTGTATATGTATATGTCATCCATTTTTACTTCCCTTGATTTTTGCATATATGACACATGAATAGATGAGTAACTTGCATAGTTCATAAAATCTAAAGCCAAAAAATTAGCACAAGAAGTAGAAGGCATGAAAATATTGCAACTCAGTTTGCACATATAAGTAAAGCTCTTATTCATTTCAAAAGATTGACAATGTTCATCATTAAACCATCCCAATTTTGGTGAATAAACCTTACTTGCATCAAATTTACATGCTACAACATGCTTAAATAAGCAAACATGCAATAAGTCATTCAACATAGAATCATCACCAAGATTAGAGGTCATATCAAAATGATTAAACATTGGTTCTTTTGCATCAATAGTTAATTCAATGGGTGCACTCAAAATTGTTGGTATTTCAGTTGTTTGATCACATGGCAAAGTCAAATTATCAACGTAGTCCTCTAAAATAGGTGGTGTGATCAAAGTAGTGGGTAGCTCATCAGATGGTGCATTCAAATTGACAAGGCATTCATCATTCTCATGTAGAGATGGAAGATCAGTACCTTTGTCATTACCTCTTATGATCAACTCAGATGATGTAGCCACTCTCGGGGGCGATGTGTCACATGGTGGAGGTGATGTAGTCCTGACAACAACGGATGTGGTTGTCATAGTATGCCTAGTAGTTGAAGGAACAATCATATCAACTCTTGGAATGTGCATCGTGCGCTTGTTCTCCTCGTGGCCAACACGTCGTTTTATTTCCTGTTCAGCTTTGCAAGCAAGATGAAACAAATGGTCCATAGGATAACACTCTTCATGAATTAGTATCTCTTGAATATCACGGTTTAATCCTCCCCAAAATCTATCCATAAAATCATCTTCACTTTCTTCTAAAGAGGAATGACACAAGGTAGTTTGTAAATCATCACAATATTTTGTTACAGTTTCACTACCTTGTTTTAAGTGTTGCAACTTCTTAATCATGTCACGAGTATAATAAGCAGGGACGAAAGTATGTCGCATGGCAAGTTTCAAATCATCCCAAGTAGTAGGTATATAATCAGGGTGTAACCAACAATATTCACTCCACCAAACCAAAGCATAACCAGTGAAAGAACCAACCGCAACCTTAACCTTTTTATGTTCATCGAAATTATGGGAAGCAAATATATTTTTTATGTCGAACTCCCATTCAATATATAAAGCAGGTTTAAAACGGCCATTAAATGGTGGTATAGATACATTAACCTGATCATGTGCATTTGAATGTTTGTGCACCTCTCGTGACGGTTGTGGTATTTGCAAAGGTGGTGGCACGTCTCCCGCGATCGACAAAGCCCATGAATTGACTCTGGATCCTGTCATGATTAGTAGAACAAGAAACAAAATCCAAAAATAATGTTCCTATAACTACTAGGATGTGGTGGTAAAACGCTCACAGTAAAGCAAATATCAATGTCTTACAAGTTCTTACCATGCAGCAGGCGGTGATCGGCAACCAGCGGTGTCAAGTAACTCCGAATATTGAGTAAAGCGATTGCTAGGGGAGCGTACGTATACACGGTGTAGAAATATGTGGAGCTGGGTTGGCTATATATGGTAGCAAAAGATTAGCAATAATCAATTCAAAGATGCAATGTTGAATAAACGCTCAACGACGGTACTGTGCTGGTCCTAGGCTAGACCGGACTAGAGACGCGAGCCTAGAACACTAATGAGGTCACGGCGTAGCACAACTAGCATCAATGAAGGATACTAAGTAGCTCTTGACAGCAAGATATAAGTGAAGATCACAACGGCAGTGAAGATAATGATGAAAAACAACTGCCAAGCAGGATATACAACAACTCTCTCTCCAACTTTCCTCTTAAAAAGTTTGAGCCAATTTTCTGGTAAATTCTTGCAAAGAATGCTACTAACTCAAGCTTTCCAATGCAAAAAGAATCACTCAATTCCGAGTTGATATGAGGAGTCAAAGAATTCTAAAACTGGCCTGAAAAATTGGAACAAGCTGTGTTCACGAACTTCAGAGGGCAAAAAGACCTATTTAGAAGCCGATTTTGAGGTGTCAAATATTGAACGAGCTTCTGCAACTATTTATATGCGGCTCGTCTCTAGCTTCAATTTGAGTACTCACGGAGCCAAAACGGACTTCGTATGAGGAAGATACACCTGTTTTACTGAACAGTGCGCAAAACAGATTCCAATCCGAATTCAGGTACGAGATTGATTCTAGATAGATTCGATTTTTTTTCTCTCCTTTTTTTTCTCACGCTTTTTTTTCTTTCTCTCCTTTTTTTACTCTGACTTTTTTTTCTCCTTTTTTTCTCGTTTTTTCTCTCTTTTTTTTCTCCCTCTTTCCAAAACAAACTAGATAAGATGCAGATTGGATCAAGTGAAGATGTGAACGATCTCAACTATTATTATGACAATGAATGGTGGGTAGCACGTGGTGGAAATTGATGGATGGGTGGTGGACAACGGAAGAGATAATGATGCAGCGGTGGCGTGACTAATGTGAACAGAACTCGAAACTCTAAACGAACTAGACACTAAGACCAGCAACTCGACACGACGATGCAACCGATAATTCAACTATGCAAGCAATGAAAAGAAAATTGCAAAGGCTCAGATTGGCTTGGACCAAGGATGAATAGATCTAACTCTTTTTTGTGGCTTTTTCTTGGACAATAGGTAAGAAAATAAATCTAATCTAGGAAAACTGGAAATTCTCACCGAGCAACCTGAAAACTGATACCACTTGATACCACTTGATAGAGGCGGGGTGTCCCGATCTTTCGATGAGATGGTAACTATCGATTTGGTGGAGACGACTTTGACGATCCGACTACAAACGTGCACGACGTTGCGCCTTAGCAATCGCTAAACCAATCTCCTGAGGTTATTGACCACGCCGGAGCACGATCAACCTGACCACGAAGGTCTATTCCTGCAAGCAATCGAAGAACGAGCAAGAATATGATAAAAGCAATCTGAATATTGCGAATATATATGAAGTATTGATAAAGGTGGGGATCCGGAAGCGGTCTTGGTCTGGTCGTTGGACACAAACGAAGTACACGAAGTGCAATGGCTAACTTTTAACTAAACAAATCCCAAGGAAAAGCTACTAGATGGATCTACTTATATAGGAGCAAGGGGTGGCGGCCAAGGAGGTGGGAGGACGTCCCAAGGCAGCCTAAAACTAAATCTAGGTCGTACAAGGCCAATGGGCCCAAGTGGAGGTGATGTAACACCTTTGGACTTGTAGTTTGACTCGGATTCTGCTGCAGCATCAGATTGTTTCGTCCACAACTCAACGCTCCGGACGAATTTGAAGGTGATTCCAATTGGGTTGGAAAGTGCACGAAATCTAGTTTCCAACAAAAAAAGAATCACCCAATTCGGAGTCCGTATGAAAAACTTGTGTGCGTTTTGAGTCAGGTATGTCTGTGTAGTCCGAATCTGAATCCAGAACGTGAGAGACTTGGACTCTATCTTCTCTTGAGCCAAAAGTGACGTGAGAGAACTTTTTAGACAGCAAATAAACATATCTTTCTTTCTTATCTTCATATGTGGATTGTACAAATGTCCCATACACCTGCAATTAGACAAAACACAAAAGTGTGTGAAGTATTTTTGTTCTGGATAACATAAATAGATTATTGAATAGTTTGCACTAGAAATCACCTGACAAATATGCATATATGCAATATTTTTGGTCATATCCAAGGTAGTCATGTCCTCATCATCCTCCCCTTCTTGAAAATAAAGCCGTCCTCGGCGTTGCTTAATCTGAAATGTGGCTAACAAAAGAGACAAGGTGTACATGTTGTATATGTATATGTCATCCATTTTTACTTCCCTTGATTTTTGCATATATGACACATGAATAGATGAGTAACTTGCATAGTTCATAAAATCTAAATCCAAAAAATTAGCACAAGAAGTAGAAGGCATGAAAATATTGCAACTCAGTTTGCACATATAAGTGAAGCTCTTATTCATTTCAAAAGATTGACAATGTTCATCATTAAACCATCCCAACATTGGTGAATAAACCTTACTTGCATCAAATTTACATGCTACAACATGCTTAAATAAGCAAACATGCAATAAGTCATTCAACACAAAATCATCACCAAGATTAGAGGTCATATCAAAATGATTAAACATTGGTTCTTTTGCATCAATAGTTAATTCAATGGGTGCACTCAAAATTGTTGGTATTTCAGTTGTTTGATCACATGGCAAAGTCAAATTATCAACGTAGTCCTCTAAAATAGGTGGTGTGATCAAAGTAGTGGGTAGCTCATCAGATGGTGCATTCAAATTGACAAGGCATTCATCATTCTCATGTAGAGATGGAAGATCAGTACCTTTGTCATTACCTCTTATGATCAACTCAGATGATGTAGCCACTCTCGGGGGCGATGTGTCACATGGTGGATGTGGTTGTCATAGTATGCCTAGTAGTTGAAGGAACAATCATATCAACTCTTGGAATGTGCACCGTGCGCTTGTTCTTCTCGTGGCCAACACGTTGTTTTATTTCCTGTTCAGCTTTGCAAGCAAGATGAAACAAATGGTCCATAGGATAACACTCTTCATGAATTAGTATCTCTTGAATATCACGGTTTAATCCTCCCCAAAATCTATCCATAAAATCATCTTCACTTTCTTCTAAAGAGGAATGCAACAAGGTAGTTTGTAAATCATCATAATATTTTGTTACAGTTTCACTACCTTGTTTTAAGTGTTGCAACTACTTAATCATGTCACGAGTATAATAAGCAGGGACGAAAGTATGTCGCATGGCAAGTTTCAAATCATCCCAAGTAGTAGGTATATAATCAGGGTGTAACCGACAATATTCACTCCACCAAACCAAAGCATAACCAGTGAAAGAACCAACCGCAACCTTAACCTTTTTATGTTCATCGAAATTATGGGAAGCAAATATATTTTTTATGTCGAACTCCCATTCAATATATAAAGCAGGTTTAAAACGGCCATTAAATGGTGGTATAGATACATTAACCTGATCATGTGCATTTGGATGTTTGTGCACCTCTCGTGACGGTTGTGGTATTTGCAAAGGTGGTGGCACGTCTCCCACGATCGACAAAGCCCATGAATTGACTCTGGATCCTGTCATGATTAGTAGAACAAGAAACAAAACCCAAAAATAATGTTCCTATAACTACTAGGATGTGGTGGTAAAACGCTCACAGTAAAGCAAATATCAATGGAAGTAAAAATGGATGACATATACATATACAACATGTACACCTTGTCTCTTTTGTTAGCCACATTTCAGATTAAGCAACGCCGAGGACGGCTTGATAGAGGCGGAGGTGTCCCGTCTTTCGATGAGATGATGGATATCGCTTTGGTGGAAGTCGACTTTGACGATCCGACTACGAACGTGCGAGGACGTCGCGCCTTAGCAATCGCTAAACCAACTCCGAGAGGTTATTGACCACGCCGGAGCACGATCAACCTGACCACGAGGGTCTGTTTCCTGCGAGCAAACGAAGAACAAGCAAGAAACTAAGATTGCAATCTGGATATTGCGAATATAAGATGAAAGCTTTATTGATCAAGGTGGGGTTCTGTGACGCCTTTGTCTGGTCGTTGAACACAAACGAAGTGCGCGAAGTTGCAGCTATGGCGAACTTTTAATCTAAACAAAACCCAAAGTCTAAACGATGCCCTAAGGGCTGTATATATGGAGGAAGAGGGGGGGAATTTCGTGGCCCTTGGTGGAGGGGTCCGAAATCAACCCTATCTCTTGTTTCCCCACACATACGGACTCTAAAAATAGCCTATACTTATGTATTTAGAAATTACATGGGCCTGGCCCAATAATAAGGTGACGCAGCACCTAAAATAGCCTCGGGACGAAATTTATGAAGTGGCATCTTGTATATTTCGTCCAAGGCTTCATGCACCCATTATGGTGGCTTCAAAGTCCTGAAATCATCACTTGTAACTCCGTTCTTGTTTCCCTTGCGCATGCCATCATCTCCATGCTTGTTCTTGCTCCAATGTTCATCCTTCTCCAAGCTAGGCCCTTCATTTGTAAGCAAAACAAATGTATCCAATTTAGGCAGCATCATATTCTCATAAACATTAGAATCATTACCAAGAAACGAAAGTACCTGGTAATTTAGTTGGCGTGCACGAGCTCTAGTAATTGGTCCAGTATGTATAGCAGCAGGGGCTGTGGGTGTAACAATTGTATTGATGTCCTCATCATCCTCCCCTTCTTGAAATGAAGTCGTCCTCGACGGAAGTTCATCTTCCTCACCCAAATAAGGCTTCAAATCTGCAATGTTAAAAGTGGGACTAACCCCAAAATCTGCAGGCAGCTCAAGTTTATATGCATTATCATTTATTTTCTCTAACACCTTAAAGGGACCATCAGCACGTGGCATTAACTTTGATTTGCGCAAATCAGGAAATCTATCCTTACGCAAGTGTAACCAAACAAGATCTCCAGGTGCAAACACAACATGTTTTCTACCCTTATCTCCAGCAAGTTTATATTTAGCATTCATGCGCTCAATGTTTTCCTTAGTTAACTCATGCATTTTTAAAATCAATTCAGCACGTTGTTTAGCATCAAAATTAACCTTCTCCGAAGATGGAAGAGGCAACAAATCAATAGGTGCACGAGGTGGGAAACCATACACAACTTCAAAAGGGCACATCTTAGTAGTAGAATGCAATGAACGATTATAAGCAAATTCAATATGAGGCAAGCATTCCTCCCACATTTTCTTATTATTCTTCAAAACAGCCCTAAGCTTAGTAGACAACGTTCTATTGACTACTTCAGTTTCTCCATCAGTTTGGGGGTGACAAGTAGTACTAAAAAGCAGTTTAGTCCCCAACTTAGCCCATAAACATATCCAAAAGTGGCTAAGAAATTTAGTATCACGATCTGAAACAATAGTATTTGGCACACCATGCAAGCGAATAATTTCACGAAAGAACAAATCAGCAACATTAACAGCATCATCGCTTTTATGACATGGTATAAAGTGTGCCATTTTCGAGAATCTATCCACGACAACAAATATGCTATCCCTCCCCTTCTTTGTTCGAGGTAAACCTAAAACAAAGTCCATAGATATATCCTCCCAAGGAACACTAGGTACAGGCAAAGGCATATATAAACCATGAGGATTGAGGCGTGACTTAGCTTTTTGACATGTAGTGCAGCGAGCAATAAAACGCTCAACATCCCGTCTCATCTTTGGCCAAAAGAAATGTGTAGCAAGTACGTCCTCCGTCTTCTTCACGCCAAAGTGTCCCATTAATCCTCCTCCATGCGCCTCCTGCAACAACAAAAGACGAACGGAGCTAGCTGAAATGCATAGCTTGTTAGCACGAAACACAAATCCATCATTAACAACAAACTTGTTCCACATTCTTCCTTCTTTACAATTCTGCATTACATCTTTAAAATCAGCATCATGCACATATTGATCTTTGATGGTCTCCAAACCAAATATTTTGAAGTCAAGTTGTGAAAGCATAGTATAGCGACGAGACAATGCATCAGCAATAACATTTTCTTTTCCCTTCTTGTGTTTAATGACATAAGGGAAAGTCTCAATGAATTCAACCCATTTAGCATGTCTACGATTCAGTTTAGCTTGACTTTTAATATGTTTCAAAGATTCATGATCAGAATGTATAACAAATTCTTTGGGCCATAAATAATGTTGCCATGTTTCTAAAGTCCGAACAAGAGCATATAATTCTTTATCATAAGTAGAATAATTCAGACTAGGCCCACTCAATTTTTCAGAAAAGTATGCAACAGGTTTGCCATCTTGTAATAACACACCTCCTAATCCAATTCCACTAGCATCACATTCAAGCTCAAAAGTCTTGTTAAAATCAGGAAGTTGGAGTAAAGGTGATAGAGGCGGAGGTGTCCCGTCTTTCGATGAGATGATGGATATCGCTTTGGTGGAAGTCGACTTTGACGATCCGACTACGAACGTGCAAGGACGTCGCGCCTTAGCAATCGCTAAACCAACTCCGAGAGGTTATTGACCACGCCGGAGCACGATCAACCTGACCACGAGGGTCTGTTTCCTGCGAGCAAACGAAGAACAAGCAAGAAACTAAGATTGCAATCTGGATATTGCGAATATAAGATGAAAGCTTTATTGATCAAGGTGGGGTTCTGTGACGCCTTTGTCTGGTCGTTGAACACAAACGAAGTACGCGAAGTTGCAGCTATGGCGAACTTTTAATCTAAACAAAACCCAAAGTCTAAACGATGCCCTAAGGGCTGTATATATGGAGGAAGAGGGGGGAATTTCGTGGCCCTTGGTGGAGGGGTCCGACATCAACCCTATCTCTTGTTTCCCCACACATACGGACTCTAAAAATAGCCTATACTTATGTATTTCGAAATTACATGGGCCTGGCCCAATAATAAGGTGACGCAGCACCTAAAATAGCCTCGGGACGAAATTTATGAAGTGGCATCTTGTATATTTCGTCCAAGGCTTCATGCACCCATTATGGTGGCTTCAAAGTCCTGAAATCATCACTTGTAACTCCGTTCTTGTTCCCCTTGCGCATGCCATCATCTCCATGCTTGTTCTTGCTCCAATGTTCATCCTTCTCCAAGCTAGGCCCTTCATTTGTAAGCAAAACAAATGTATCCAATTTAGGCAGCATCATATTCTCATGAACATTAGAATCATTACCAAGAAACGAAAGTACCTGGTAATTTAGTTGGCGTGCACGAGCTCTAGTAACTGGTCCAGTATGTATAGCAGCAGGGGCTGTGGGTGTAACAATTGTATTGATGTCCTCATCAGGTGGTGGTGGGTGTCACAAATCCGTCAAGCAAATCTCAAATTCTTACCAGTTCTTACCCAGCAGCAGGCGGTGATCGGCAACCGTTGTAGTCAAAAACTCTCAAAGCTTGGATAGAGCGATTACCAGGGAGAGTCAAACGCACGACGTAGATGTATGTGGAGCTGGGAAGGCTTATAATATGGTAGCAAAAAGGGTCAGCAATAATCAATTCAGAGATGCAAAGTTGAATAAACGCTCAACGACGGTACTGTGCTGGTCCTAGGCTAGACTGTGCTAGAGACGCGAGCCTAGAACACTAACAAAATCACGGCGCGGCACGTAAACAAGGGAAAAGCACACTCTGAATATTTTTTTTCGCTCTTTTTTTTTGCGCTCTTTTTTTTTGCGCTGCTTTTTTTTTTGCGAAAAATCACTATAATGGCGAGTGTCTCAAAACTCTTCCTAGCTCAAACTGACAGGATGGGCACGAAATTTTTTCGACCAATTTTTTTTTTTCGACTGCCCGGACCCAAAAACTGGAAACGGGTCAAAAAAAACTTCCTATAATGGCACCTGTCTCAAAACACTCAGAAACACCTAAAAATAGGATAGCCAGAAATTTTTTCGAAAAATGCGTTTTCGAAAAATTTTGGGCCTAAACGGAGCGTGGCTACCCGACTCTTTTTTTTTCCGAAACCTACTCCGGCAAGGAAACACGAATCGGAATCTAGATGGATCTCGAAAACAAACCTAATATGCAAGGAACTCGGATTGGTGGTGGATATATGGTGGTGGTATATGGCAGCGGTGGTGGTAGCGGTGGTAGTATATGGATATGGATGTGAATCGGTGGTGGTATATGAATCGGTGGTGGTATATGGATACGGATTCGGAGCGGTGGCGGATAAGCGGTGGTGGTAGATGGCAGGGGCGATGATGATGGTGCGGCGGCGGCGTGACAACTTATGACCAGAACTCGAAACTCTAAAAGACTAGACTCTAAGACCAGCAACTAGACACGACGATGCAACCGCAAATTCAACAAAGCAAAACCCTAAAAAGATTATGCAAAGGCTCAGATTGGTTCGGATATGATGAACTAACCCTAATTTTTTTTTGGCTTTTTCGTGGACTGTAGGTATGAAAAACAGACTCGATCTAAACTACAAAAAACTGTAAAATCTCACCGAGCAACCTGGAAATCTGATACCACTTGATAGAGGCGGGGTGTCCCGTCTTTCGATGAGATGATGGATATCGCTTTGGTGGAAGTCGACTTTGACGATCCGACTACGAACGTGCGAGGACGTCGCGCCTTAGCAATCGCTAAACCAACTCCGAGAGGTTATCGACCACGCCGGAGCACGATCAACCTGACCACGAGGGTCTGTTTCCTGCGAGCAAACGAAGAACAAGCAAGAAACTAAGATTGCAATCTGGATATTGCGAATATAAGATGAAAGCTTTATTGATCAAGGTGGGGTTCTGTGACGCCTTTGTCTGGTCGTTGAACACAAACGAAGTACGCGAAGTTGCAGCTATGGCGAACTTTTAATCTAAACAAAACCCGAAGTCTAAACGATGCCCTAAGGGCTCTATATATGGAGGAAGAGGGGGGAATTTCGTGGCCCTTGGTGGAGGGGTCCGAAATCAACCCTATCTCTTGTTTTCCCACACATACGTACTCTAAAAATAGCCTATACTTATGTATTTCAAAATTACATGGGCCTGGCCCAATAATAAGGTGACGCAGCACCTAACATAGCCTCGGGACGAAATTTATGAAGTGGCATCTTGTATATTTCGTCCAAGGCTTCATGCACCCATTATGGTGGCTTCAAAGTCCTGAAATCATCACTTGTAACTCCGTTCTTGTTCCCCTTGCACATGCCATCATCTCCATGCTTGTTCTTCCTCCAATGTTCATCCTTCTCCAAGCTAGGCCCTTCATTTGTAAGCAAAACAAATGTATCCAATTTAGGCAGCATCATATTCTCATGAACATTAGAATCATTACCAAGAAACGAAAGTACCTGGTAATTTAGTTGGCGTGCACGAGCTCTAGTAATTGGTCCAGTATGTATAGCAGCAGGGGCTGTGGGTGTAACAATTGTATTGATGTCCTCATCAGTAAATGTTCCAAATGTTCTTCCAAAGATCTGCTATAAATCAATATGTCATCAAAGTAAACTACCACAAATCGTCCAATGAAAGCACGTAAAACTTCGTTCATTAATCTCATGAAAGTACTAGGTGCATTAGTTAACCCAAAAGGCATGACTAACCACTCATATAATCCAAACTTAGTTTTAAATGCTGTTTTCCATTCATCTCCCAATTTCATACGAATTTGATGGTAGCCACTACGCAAATCAACTTTGGAGAATATTGTAGAGCCACTCAATTCATCAAGCATATCATCTAGCCTAGGAATAGGATGACGATAACGAATAGTAATATTATTAATGCCTCTACAATCAACACACATACGTGATGTACCATCCTTTTTCGGCACTAGAATAATAGGAACAGCACAAGGACTAAGGGATTCGCGTATATAACCTTTGTCGAGAAGCTCTTGTACTTGACGCATAATCTCCTTCGTCTCCTCTGGATTGGTACGGTATGGTGCACGGTTTGGCAGTGAAGCACCGGAAATTAAGTCAATCTGATGCTCAATCCCTCGAATAGGCGGTAATCCCGGTGGCACGTCTTGTGGAAAGACGTCAGCGAACTCCTGCAAAATGTTAGTGACAGCAGGAGGCAAAGAGGAAGGCACGTCCTCGAATGAAAATAATGCCTCTTTGCACACAAAAGCATAGCAAATAGATTTGCTGAAATCTAGCTCATCAATATCAGATTTGGTGGCAAATAAACATGCACTTCTCAATTTAATTTCAGAAGCAACACTAGATGGTTTATTATTAGGCTTCATTTGTTGCTCAAATTCTTTTGCCACAATCTGATTTTCACTCTTATTCTTCTCCTGTTTTGCTTTATTAGCTCTATTAATATCATCTTTCAAAATGGAATCAGGAGTCATAGGAAGCAAAGTAATATTTTTATCCTTATGAACAAGAGTATAGTGATTGTTTCTACCATGGTGTACAGAATTTTTATCAAATTGCCATGGTCTACCAAGTAATAAGGAACATGCTTGCATAGGTACCACATCACAATCAACATAATCAGCATATGTAGAGATACTAAAATGCACACGAACAGTACGTGTTACCTTAACCTTGCCGCTGTTGTTGAACCATTGGATGTAGTAAGGATGTGGATGTGGTGTTGTGGTGAGAGAAAGTTTCTCCACCATCTCCATGCTAGCCAAGTTGTTGCAACTACCTCCGTCTATGATGACGCGCACAGAACATTCCTTCACAACTCCCTTGGTATGGAACAAATTGTGCCTCTGATTTTGCTCAGCTTGTGTGACCTGCACACTCAAAACATGTTGAGAAACTAAACATTCATACCTGTCAGCGTCTTCAGGAGCCATGTATTGCGTCTCATGATCAGAATCATCTCCACCATGTTCTTCACGTGTAATAAGAGCCAAAGTCTCCTCATCATAGTCACTAGCGGACTCATATCCACCATCCGCGGTAGCAATCATCACACGCGGAGATTTGCATTCTCTCGCATAATGACCTCCTCCCTTACAACGACGACAAATAACATCACTTGTGTGCCCTGTTGATGCCATGGAAGAAGAAGAACTCCGTGCAGGCCCAGCAGGTGCGCTCCTGGCAGATAATGGTGGTTGTGCCTGTTTTCTTGTATCACGACTGGAGGAGGCACCTAATTGAGGTGCTGGTACAGTAGAAGTAGAAGATGCACGCGGTGTCCATGATGAAGGTCGGCCTGCAGAAAAGTTAGTTCGCCCCAATGCTTGTCGATCCTGCACTTCACGTTCAGCTTTACAAGCAAGATGGAATAAACAAGTGATATTAGTATACTCCTTATAGTCTAGAATGGTCTGAATCTCTCTATTTAATCCACCCAGAAAACGTGCAAGCATAGCTTCATTATCCTCAACAATACCACATCTAATCATGCCAGTTTGTAATTCCTGATAATATTCTTCTACAGAATTTTTCCCTTGTCTTAAACGCTGCAATTTTTGAAGCAATTCACGTTGATAATATGGTGGAACCCAACGCGTACGCATAGCAGTTTTCAAAGCAGCCCAAGTAGTTGGAATAGGATATAATCTACAATGTTCAGACCACCATACACATGCAAAACTAGTGAAAGCACAAACAGCAGCATCAACTCGTCTCTCCTCGGGATATTGTAAACATGTAAATCGTTGGTCAGTTTCTAACTCCCAAGTAAGATATATATCAGGAACATATCTACCCTCAAATGGTGGAATATTCAATTTCAGTTTAGGAATATGGACATCATCTCGTACCTGAGGTGGTGGTGCAGGCCTACCATTACGAATATATACCTGAGGTCGACCTGGTGGTGGTGGTGCTGGTGGCTACACGTAGTTCGGATTTTGATCAACCTCATCCTCATAATCGCCCGCATACTCATCATCCTCCTGGGTACCAGCATCAGCAGTAGCAGGAGCCAAAGAAGCACCAACAGCAGTAGCAGCGGCACCAGAATTTTGTCCTGGCTCAATAGGAACACGCTGTGCTCGTCCATACTGATTCTGAAGGGGGCGTAGTTGTTGTTGTTGCAGAGGTGCGACAGGTGCAGTCGGTGGTGGAAGACGTGCAAGCAGTTCATTAAATCTGTTATCGAGCTTTGTTTCGAACGTCTTCTCAAGGCCAGTAATCTTCTCCATGGCCTGTTCAAAACTTTTCAGCACATCTTGCACCTGTTCAGTCATCATTTGCTAAAACTTATCATGAAGCTCCTTGTTCGTCAAGTTCTCCCAGTCAATCTCGTCGGCTTGTGATCCTGGCATGGTTAGCAGCAATAGAAACACACAAGAATATGATCCTACAGACTACTAACAAGTGGTGGTGGTGGCGGGTGTCACAAATCCGTCAAGAAAATCTCAAATTCGTACCAGTTCTTACCCAGCAGCAGGCGGTGATCGGCAACCGTTATAGTCAAAACTCTCAAAAGCTTGGATAGAGCGATTGCCAGGGAGAGTCAAACGCACGACGTAGATGTATGTGGAGCTGGGAAGGCTTAAAGTATGGTAGCAAAAAGGGTCGGCAATAATCAATTCACAGATGCGAAGTTGAATAAACGCTCAACGACGGTACTGTGCTGGTCCTAGGCTAGACCGTGCTAGAGACGCGAGCCTAGAACACTAACAAAATCACGGCGCTGCACGTAAATAAGGGAAAAGCACACTCTGGAACTATTTTTTTTCACTCTTTTTTGTTGCGCTCCTTTTTTTTTGCGCTCCTCTTTTTTTTTTGCGAAAAATCACTATAATGGCGAGTGTCTCAAAACTCTTCCCTCGTCAAACTGATAGGATGGGCACGAAATTTTTTTTGTCACTTTTTTCGGAAATCAGGGCAGCGACGACGACAAAGTGCGACAAAAAATCACTATGATGTCACGTGGCTCAAAAGACTCAAAAAAGCCTAAAAATAGGATAGGGAAAAAAATTTGCCCGTGAAAATTTTGGCCTAAAAACTGCCCGGGGGTCTCCAGACTCTTTTTTTTTTCGAGACCTACGTAGGCCAGGAAACACGAATCGGAATTTAGATTGATCTCAAGAACAAACCTAATATGAAAAGAACTCGGATTGGTGGTGGACATATGGTTGTGGTATATGGTAGCGGTGGTGGTATATGGTAGCGGTGGTGGTATATGGATACAGATTGGTGGTGGTATATGGATACGGATTGGTGGTGGTATATGGATATGGATTCAGAGCGGTGGCGGATAAGCAAAAGTGGTAGATGGGCGATGATGATGGTGCGGCGGCGGCGTGACAACTTATGACCAGAACTCGAAACTCTAAAAGACTAGACTCTAAGACCAGCAACTTGACACGACGATGCAACCGCAAATTCAACAAAGCAAAAACCCTAAAGAGATTATGCAAAGGCTCAGATTGGTTCGGATATGATGAACTAACCCTAAAATTTTTTTTGTGGCTTTTTCCTGGACTGTAGGTATGAAGAACAGACTCGATCTAATCTACGAAAAACTGTAAAATCTCACCGAGCAACCTGGAAATCTGATACCACTTGATAGAGGCGAGGGTCCCGATGTTTCGATGAGATGGTGGCTATCGTTTTCTGTGGGAGCCGATTTTGACGATCCGACTACGAACGTGCGAGACGTCGCGCCTAAGCAATCGCTAAACCAACTTCCGAGGGTTATTGACCACGCCGGAGCACGATCAACCTGACCACGAGGGTCTGTTTCCTGCGAGCAAACGAAGAACAAGCAAGAAACTGAGATTGCAATCTGGATATTGCGAATATAATATGAAAGCTTTATTGATCAAGGTGGGGTTCTGTGACGTCTTGGTCTGGTCGTTGGACACAAACGAAGTATGCGAAGTTGCAGCTATGGTGAACTTTTGATCTAAACAAAACCCAAAGTCTAAACGACGCCCTAAGGGCTGTATATATGGAGGAAGAGGGGGGAATTTCGTGGCCCTTGAGGGTGGGGTCCGAAACCAACCCTAACTCTTGTTTCCCCAGACATCCGGACTCTAAAAATAGCCTATACTTAAGTATTTCGAAATTACATGGGCTTGGCCCATTAATAAGGTGACGCAGCACCTAGAATAGCCTATGGACGAATATTATGAAGTGGCATCTTGTATATTTCGTCCAAGGCTTCATGCACTCCTTATGGCGGCTTTAAAGTCCTGAAATCATCACTTGTAACTCCATTCTTGATCCCCTTGCGCATGCCATCAACTCCATGTGTGTTCTTGCTCCAATGTTCATCCTTCTCCAAGCTAGGCCCTTCATTTGTAAGCAAAACAAATGTATCCAATTTAGGCAGCATCATAATCTCATGAACATTAGAATCATTACCAAGAAACGAAAGTACCTGGTAATTTAATTGGCGTGCGCGAGCTCTAGTAATTGGTCCAGTATATGTAACAGTAGGGGCTGTGGGTGTAACAATGGTATTGATGTCCACATCAAGGTCCAAACAAGCATGGAAAAATTGCAAAAGATATCAGCTTCACAGACTTAGTGAAAATACTAACATGCAATAAATAACATCAGGAAGCCATGTTTAGATTAAGCAAACAACATGCTACAGGAAAATATCATAGGAAAACAATGCATGGAAAGATTATAATAAATGCATAGAACAAAAGTCCCTTACTGAACATGAGCCAAAAAGGCACCGAAGATATGATGGCACCCATGTAAACATAGCAAGTTTATTAACAGTTTCAGACTTTGCAGGAAACAGAGCATGGCATAAACGGAGTTATGATGGCATCTTTGCGAGCTCAAACCACTCACCACAAAGCATTCCATGACAAGATAATCATACTAACAGCAATAAGGCATGTTCATGAAGCTAACCATGTCAATAGCAAGTTCGTAGCATGCATGGATCACTAGCAACAACCATGGAAAAATTGATTAACATGTAAACAATCTGCCAGGAATATTTTATAGCAAAAGTAGTGCAAGAATAAGACATGCTAGGACACTCCATAATTGCAAACAGGGGCATGGATGGATAGAGCATAACCATATCTTCAAAACACCCTTACTGAAGATACTCAAAACAAGCATGGATCTCACTGTAGCATCAGGTTTACATGGCATAAAAATAACAGCAGAACAAGGACTTAACAAAATCATGAAGGCTACTTTGCATGCCTGTGCTAGTCACCACATTGATCACAAAAATACAAGGTAAGCACCCCTGTAAATATGGAATGACATAGGTGAAAACACTTGTAGAGCTCATGATCATATGAAGCACACATCAAATGCAACAAAAATGCCAAACCATCATATCTGATAAGCAGGAGTAGTAAACAATTTATAGCACTCTTGCATCAATGATTTTGGCACCCAGATGAACTCAAACAAGCATGCCACAATGTAATGAAATGAAGAGCATCTCCCAATGTACATTTTGATATATAATATGCATGAAACTGAGCTATGGTCATGGAGTTATGGGGCCATGAACTGGGCATGGAATCATGAGGGGAAAAGGACTTCCTGGGAGGACAGATCTAGGGTTCGTCACGGCATGTTCTTTGAGGATCACCGGAGTTCCTGGCCAGAGTTGACGGAAGGAGTCGTCGCAGGCGGTCGGGGAAGCGAGATCCGGTCGGATCCTTGCCGGATCTGGTCGGGGAGGAGGAAGAGGCGGCGAGGCGGCGGCGTGCTCGTTGCGGGTGGTGATGGGCGCCGGCGAGCGGGCGGACGGTGGCGGTCGGCGAGCGGGCGGTGTGGCGGTGGAGATCGGCG
>NW_025228091.1:280099-298579 GCF_018294505.1 Triticum aestivum
CGGGCGGAGCCGGCGCCCCGTGGCGGCACCTGGGTGGCTGGGCGCGGTGGCGCAGGCGTGTCCGGCGGGTGCGGACATGTCCGGCGGCGGAGGGGATGAATTTTTAGAGTTAGAATGTGAGATTTTGGAGGGGATCACATATTTATAGCTAGGAGGAATTAGGACTAATGGAGTGTAGTGTTCGCCCACACGATGGAGCACATGGAAGTGGTTTAGATGGGTTGTTGGGCCGTTTTGGAGGGGTGTTGGGCTGCAACACACAAGAGGCCTTTGCGGTTACCCGGATAACCGTTGGAGTATCAAACATACTCCAAATGGCACGAAATTTGACAGGCGGTCTACCGGTGGTGTACCAAGGCCACTTGGCAAATCTCGGTCCATTCTGAGAATGTTTAACACCCGCTCACAAAAAGAGACAAAAGGGGTACGCCGGTGCACGTAGGAGTGTCGGATTGTAAAACGGATAATGGGGAAAATGCTCGGATGCAAGAGACGAACACGTATGCAAATGCGATGCACATGATGACATTATATGAAATGCATGACATGAAAAAATGCAGAACGAATACAAAACCTAACCATGAAGGGACTCTCATAACTTAAAGCCAGAATTGGCAAGAGTCGGAGTTACAAATATGGCAAGTTACATCCGGGGCGTTACATAGGTAAGTTTTTGGTTAAGTCATTTACTGCAATCCTTCTTTTTGATACTGGTGCATCACACTCATACATTTCAAGCGGATTTGTGGATAAGTATAAGTTGCCCATTAATGTTCTTGGGACACGTATGTTAGTAGGCTCGCCAGGAGCAGAGTATATGGCAAGGCAAGGATGTTTTCAGGTGCCATTGACCATAGGTAGGCATGTTTTCCCCTCAGACTTAATAATTCTGGAGTCGCAAGGATTGGATGCGATACTAGGAATGGATTGGCTATCGATGTATGGAGGAAACATCGATTGCGCCAGTAAGTCAATTCTGCTCACCACCCCAGAGGGAAAAAGGATTAAGTATCTATCTAGGCATGCGCCTAGGAGGACCCAAGTAAATTCCCTCTCAGGAGTTGTTCAGGAGGAAGTGCCTGTAGTGAAGGATTATCCAGATGTATTCCCAGAGAAATTACCAGGCATGCCGCCGGATCGAGACATTGAGTTTTTTATAGAGTTGTTGCCAGGCACCGGACCAATATCAAAGAGACCATACCGGATGCCCGCAAATGATCTGGAGGAGATTAAGAAACAGATCAAGGAGTTATTGGAGAAAGGTTACATTCGACGACATTCGTCACCATGGGGAGCCCCAGTGCTCTTTCTTGAGAAGAAGGATGGATCTTTGAGAATGGTTGTTGATTATCGTGCATTGAATGAAGTAACGATCAAGAACAAGTACCCACTGCCGATGATCAACGATTTGTTTGACCAGCTGCAAGGGGCTAAAGTATTCTCCAAGATCGATCTATGATCAGGATACCACCAGCTGAAGATCCGAGAACAGGATATATCTAAGACAACCTTCACCACAAGGTACGGGTTATATGAGTATACGGTTATGTCATTTTGGTTGACTAATGCCCCAGCCTATTTCATGAGTTTGATGAATAAGGTGTTCATCGAGTTTTTGGATAAGTTTGTAGTGGTGTTCATTGATGATATTTTGGTATACTCAAAGAATGAAGAAGAACACAAGCAACATTTGCGTTTAGTTCTCGAGAATCTCAGGGAACATCAGTTGTATGCTAAGTTCAGCAAATGTGAGTTTTGGTTGAAGGAAGTGGGATTTCTTGGACATGTTATATGAGGAGAAGGTATAGCAGTAGACCCTACCAAGGTTAACTCAGTCATTGATTGGCTAGCACCCACCTCAGTTGGAGAGATCCGTAGTTTTCTTGGACTCGCGGGATATTATTGGAGATTCATTGAGAATTTTTCTAAGATTACGAAGCCCATGACGGAGTTTTTGAAGGACACCAAGTTCAAATGGACAGATGAATGTGAGGCAAGTTTTTAGGAGTTGAAGAAACGTTTGGTTACAGCCCCAGTGCTGATTCTGCCAGATATACGCAAGGATTTCCAAGTGTATTGCGATGCTTCTCTCTTAGGACTTGTAGGTGTACTTATGCAAGACGGAAGAGTTGTTTCATATGCCTCACGACAGCTTCGACCGCATGAATTGAATTATGCCACCCATGATTTGGAGTTAGCAGCTATATTTCATGCACTCAAGACCCGGAGACATTTTCTTATTGGAAACCGTTGTGATGTGTACACGGATCACAAGAGTTTGAAGTACATTTTCACACAGAAGGAGCTGAATCTTAGACAAAGGAGATGGTTGGAGCTTATATAGGATTATGATATGAAGCTACACTATCACCCAGGAAAGGCCAATGTCGTAGCAAATGCCTAGCCGGAAGAGTTATGCCAATACCCTTGTAAGCGGAGGATTTCCGCAGGAGTTAGTTAACGATCTCAAGGAGCTTCGTTTGGAGATAGTTTCACAAGGTTTTGTCGCAGCAATGGAGGTTCAGTCAACGCTATTGGGAAAGATTCGAGAAGCTCAGAAGGATGATAAGGAGATTGTTGAGATAAAGGAGAAGGTGAGCAAAGGAAAAGCAAAAGGTTTTCGTGAGGACGAGCACGACACTTTATGGTTTGATGACCGAGTATATGTACCCAATAATGTAGAAATCAGGAAGTTAATACTACAGGAAGCTCATGACTCACCATACTCGATTCACCCAGGAAACACCAAAATGTATTTGGATTTGAAGGAGCGTCTCTGGTGGACAGGTATGAAGAAGGATATTGCTGAGTATGTATCCGTATGTGATGTATGTTAGAGAGTGAAGGCAGAACATCAGAAACCAGCAGGATTACTGCAGCCTATGCCGATACCCGAATGGAAGTGGGACAAGCTTGGCATGGAATTCATCACCGGATTACCCAGGACACGATCGGGATATGATTCTATTTGGGCAGTAGTGGATCGTTTGACCAAAGTGGCTCACTTTATCCCAGTGAAAACCACCTATACAAGTGCGAAGTTGGCCAAGATATATATGACCAGGATCGTATGTCTGCATGGAGTTCCGACGACCATCGTATCAGATAGAGGAACACAGTTTACCTCGAAGTTTTGGAATCAACTACACCAAACTTTGGGTACTAGTCTAGAGTTCAGTACAACCTTACATCCGCAGACAGATGGACAAACCGAGAGAGTCAATCAGATTCTGGAGGACATGTTGAGAGCATGTGCGCCAGATTGTGGATCCAGCTAGGCTGATAATTTGCCATACGTGGAATTCTCATACAACAATAGTTATCAATCTAGTCTGAAGATGGCCCCTTTCGAAGCCTTGTATGGAAGGAGGTGCAGGACACCGTTGATGTGGAGTGAAGTTGGAGACCGTCAGTTGTTTGGACCAGATTTGATCAAAGAATCTAAAGAGAAGGTGTCGGTGTCAAAACCGGCGGATCTCGGGTAGGGGGTCTCGAACTGTGCGTCTAGGCGGATGGTAACAGGAGGAAGGGTACATGATGTTTTACCCAGGTTCGGGCCCTCTCGATGGAGGTAAAACCCTACATCCGGCTTGATTAATATTGATGATATGGGTAGTACAAGAGTAGATCTACCACGAGATCAGAGAGGCTAAACCCTAGAAACTAGCCTATGGTATGATTGTATGTTGTCCTACAGACTAAAACCCTCCGGTTTATATAGACACCGGAGAGGGCTAGGGTTACACAAGGTCGGTTACAAAGGAGGAGATACACATATCCGTATTGCCTAGCTTGCCTTCCACGCCAAGTAGAGTCCCATCCGGACACGAGACGAAGTCTTCAATCTTGTATCTTCATAGTCTAATAGTCTGACCAAAGGATATAGTCCGGTTGTCCGGAGACCCCCTAATCCAGGACTCCCTCAGTAGCCCCTGACCAGGCTTCCAATGATGATGAGTCCGGCGCGCAGTATTGTCTTCGACATTGCAAGGCGGGTTCCTCCTCTGAATACACCACAGAAGAATTTGAATACAAGGATAGTGTCCGACCCTGCAAAATAAGTTCCACATACCACCGTAGAGAGAATAATATTTCCACAAATCCAATTTGCTGACTTGTTTTGGCAACACGACATTATGCCATGGCCTGATGATTATTCGAACCGTTTCCTTTAACTAGGCCCGCACATAACGTGAGGCAGTTTTTTAACACGTCGTGTCAAAGCAGAGATCGTGTCCCCTTATCACAGGATTCTCATCAATACGGGCGTGGGTAACCCAACCGCGCCATCGATTACGGTGCTATGGGGATAAGGGAGTTTTACCAGGCTAGTTGGGACGCATAGTTTCGTCTGCCCATATAAAGGGATAAGGATTCAACTTTTCATCCACGCCTTCTTCCTCCTTTCCTCATCCATTTTCGCACACTCGAGCTCCAGCGCCCAAGTCCGCACTTCCCACCTCAACCCTTCTCCAACCATGTCCGGAGCGGGAGGCAGGTGGATGGTCTCCTCCATTACGGAGGGACACATCAAGAAGCTGAGGAGAGCCAGATACCTGCCCGACGACATCGCGCACCGGCCCCAGATGAGGGGCAGCTCATCCCCACCCCCAGGCCCCATGAGAGGGTAGTGTTCCTTACCCATTTCCTCCGCGGACTGGGATCCCCTCTCCACCCATTCGTCAGGGGGCTCATGTTCTACTACGGCCTGGATTTCCACGATATAGCCCCGAACTTCATCCTCAATATCTCGGCATTTATCGTCATGTGCGAGGCCTTCCTCCGCATCCAGCCCCACTTCGGCTTATGGCCGAAGACCTTTAATGTCAAGACGAAGGTAGTGAGCGGCTGCCAGGCGGAGTGCGGAGGCGCCATGTTGGGCAAGATGCCTAACATCACCTGGCTCGAGGGCTCCTTCGTGGAGACCATAAAGGGGTGGCAATCGGGGTGGTTCTATATCACCGAGTCGCGTGACCCCGAATGGGAAGCGGCCCTCGAATTCCGATCTGGCATCCCCACACGGCTCACCTCCTGGCAAGAGAAGGGCCTGTCCTGGGGTAGTTCGGTAGAGCTGACCGGACTCCAAACATGTATCCAAAACATGGTGAGCAAGAAGCTCAAACTCGTCAACATAGTCCAGGTCATGCTCATCCGCCGGATCCTCCCGTGTCAATGACGGGCTTTCAACTTGTGGGAGTTCGACCCGGCCTAGCACCAAACTCTGAACAGGCTCTTCGACACAACACACGAGGATGCCTGGAAGGTGCTATTCAAGGGCGTTGAGGTCCCTCTGATGAGGACATCAATACAATTGTTACACCCACAACCCCTGCTGCTATACATACTGGACCAATTACTAGAGCTCGTGCACGCCAACTAAATTACCAGGTAATTTCGTTTCTTGGTAACGATTCTAATGTTCATGAGAATATGATGCTGCCTAAATTGGATACATTTGTTTTGCTTACAAATGAAGGGCCTAACTTGGAGAAGGATGAACATTGGAGCAAGAACAAGCATGGAGATGATGGCATGCGCAAGGGAAACAAGAACGGAGTTACAAGTGATGATTTCAGGACTTTGAAGCCACCATAATGGGTGCATGAAGCCTTGGACGAAATATACAAGATGCCACTTCATAAATTTCGTCCCGAGGCTATTTTAGGTGCTGCGTCACCTTATTATTGGGCCAGGCCCATGTAATTTCGAAATACATAAGTATAGGCTATTTTTAGAGTCCGTATGTGTGGGGAAACAAGAGATAGGGTCGATTTTGGACCCCTCCACCAAGGGCCACGAAATTCCCCCCCTCTTCCTCCATATATGCTGCCCTTAGGGCATCGTTTAGACTTTGGGTTTTGTTTAGATTAAAAGTTCGCCATAGCTGCAACTTCGCGTACTTCGTTTGTGTTCAACGACCAGACAAAGGCGTCACAGAACCCCACCTTGATCAATAAAGCTTTCATCTTATATTCGCAATATCCAGATTGCAATCTCAGTTTCTTGCTTGTTCTTCGTTTGCTCGCAGGAAACAGACCCTCGTGGTCAGGTTGATCGTGCTCCGGCGTGGTCAATAACCTCTCGGAGTTGGTTTAGCGATTGCTAAGGCGCGACGTCCTCGCACGTTCGTAGTCGGATCGTCAAAGTCGACTTCCACCAAAGCGATATCCATCATCTCATCGAAAGACGGGACACCTTTGCCTCTATCAAGTGGTATCAGATTTCCAGGTTGCTCGGTGAGATTTTACAGTTTTTCGTAGTTTAGATTGAGTCTGTTCTTCATACCTACAGTCCACGAAACAGCCACACACAAAAAATTAGGGTTAGTTCATCATATCCGAACCAATCTGAGCCTTTGCATAATCTTTTTAGGGTTTTGCTTTGTTGAATTTGGGGTTGCATCGTCGGTCTAGTTGCTGGTCTTAGAGTCTAGTCTTTTAGAGTTTCGAGTTCTGGTCATAAGTTGTCACGCCGCCGCCGCACCATCATCATCGCCCCTGCCATCTACCACCACCGCTCCGAATCCGTATCCATATACCACCACCAATCCGTGCCCATATACCACCACCGATCCATATCCATATACTACCACCGCTACCACCACCGCTGCCATATACCACCACCATATATCCACCACCAATCCGAGTTCCTTGCTTATTAGGTTTGTTTTCGGGATCCATCTAGATTCCGATTCGTGTTTCCTTGCCGGAGTAGGTTTCGGAAAAAAAAAGAGTCGGGTAGCCACGCTCCGTTTAGGCCGAAAATTTTTCGAAAACGCATTTTTCGAAAAATTTTCTGGCTATCCTATTTTTAGGTGTTTCTGAGTGTTTTGAGACAGGTGCCATTATAGGAAGTTTTTTTTGACCCGTTTCCAGTTTTTGGGTCCGGGCAGTCAAAAAAAAAATTGGTCGAAAAAATTTCGTGCCCATCCTGTCAGTTTGAGCTAAGAAGAGTTTTGAGACACTCGCCATTATAGTGATTTTTTGCAAAAAAAAGCAGCGCAAAAAAAAAGAGCGCAAAAAAAAAAGAGCGAAAAAGAAAATTCAGAGTGTGCTTTTCCCTTGTTTACGTGCCGCGCCGTGATTTTGTTGGTGTTCTAGGCTCGCGTCTCTAGCACAGTCTAGCCTAGGACCAGCACAGTACCGTCGTTGAGCGTTTATTCAACTTTGCTTCTCTGAATTGATTATTGCTGACCCTTTTTGCTACCATAGTATAAGCCTTCCCAGCTCCACATACATCTACGTCGTGTGTTTGACTCTCCCTGGTAATCGCTCTATCCAAGCTTTGAGAGTTTTGACTACAACGGTTGCCGATCACCGCCTGTTGCTGGGTAAGAACTGGTAAGAATTTGAGTTTTGCTTGACGGATTTGTGACACCCACCACCACCACTTGTTCGTAGTCTGTAGGATCATATTCTTGTGTGTTTCTATTGCTGCTAACCATGCCAGGATCACAAGCCGACGAGATTGACTGGGAGAATTTATCGAACAAGGAGCTTCATGATAAGTTTCAGCAAATGATGACTGAACAGGTGCAAGATGTGCTGAACAATTTTGAAGAGGCCATGGAGAAGATCACTGGCCTTGAGAAGACGTTCGAAACAAAGCTCGATAACAGATTTAATGAATTGCTCGCGCGTCTTCCACCACCACCACCCGCTGCACCTAACGCACCTCTCCAACAACAACAACAACAACGACTACCTCCACGTCGCGAAATAGACCTTCGCCGAGCGAGCCATGTTCCTCTTGCGTTTGGCCAAACTGTTGGTGCTGCTGTTGATACTTCTGTGGCTCCTGCTACTGCTGTTGCTGGTACCCAGGAGGATGATGAGTATGCGGGCGATTATGAGGGTGAGGTTGATCAAAATTAGATCTACGAGCAGCCACCAGCACCACCACCAGCAGGTCGACCTCAGGTATATATTCGTAATGGTAGGCCTGCACCACCACCTCAGGTACGAGATGATGTCCATATTCCTAAACTGAAATTGAATATTCCACCATTTGAGGGTAGATATGTTTCTGATATATATCTTACTTGGGAGTTAGAAACTGAACAACGATTTACATGTTTACAATATCCTGAGGAGAGACGAGTTGCTGCTGCTGTTTGTGCTTTCACTAGTTTTGCATGTGTATGGTGGTCTGAACATTGTAGATTTTCCAACTACTTGGGCTGCTTTGAAAACTGCTATGCGTACGCGTTGGGTTCCACCATATTATCAACGTGAATTGCTTCAAAAATTGCAGCGTTTAAGACAAGGAAAAAATTCTGTAGAAGAATATTATCAGGAATTACAAACTGGCATGATTAGATGTGGTATTGTTGAGGAGAATGAAGCTATGCTTGCACGTTTTCTGGGTGGATTAAATAGAGAGATTCAGACCATTCTAGACTATAAGGAGTATACTAATATCACTCGTTTATTCCATCTTGCTTGTAAAGCTGAACGTGAAGTGCAGGATCGACAAGCATTGGGCTGAACTAACTTTTCTGCAGGCTGACCTTCATCATGGACACCACGTGCATCTTCTACTTCAACTGCACCAGCACCTCCATCAGGTGCCACCTCCAGCCGTGATACAAGAAAACAGGCACAACCACCATTATCTGCCAAGAGCGCACCTGCGGGGCCTACACAGCGTTCTTCTTCTTCCATAGCATCAACAGGGCACACAAGTGATATTATTTGTCGTCGTTGTAATGGAGGAGGTCATTATGCGAGAGAATGCAAATCTCCGCGTGTGATGATTGCTACCGTGGATGGTGGATATGAGTCCGCTAGTGACTATGATGAGGAGACTTTGGCTCTTATTACACGTGAAGAACATGGTGGAGATGATTCTGATCATGAGACGCAATACATGGCTCCTGAAGACGCTGACAGGTATGAATGTTTAGTTGCTCAACGTGTTTTGAGTGTGCAGGTCACACAAGCTGAGCAAAATCAGAGGCACAATTTGTTCCATACCAAGGGAGTTGTGAAGGAACGTTCTGTGCGCGTCATAATAGACGGAGGGAGCTGCAACAACTTGGCTAGCATGGAGATGGTGGAGAAGCTTTCTCTCACCACAAGACCACATCCACATCCTTACTACATCCAATGGTTCAACAACAGCGGCAAGGTTAAGGTAACACGTACTGTTTGTGTGCATTTTAGTATCTCTACATATGCTGATTATGTTGATTGTGATGTGGTACCTATGCAAGCATGTTCCTTATTACTTGGTAGACCATGGCAATTTGATAAAAATTCTGTACACCATGGTAGAAACAATCACTATACTCTTGTTCATAAGGATAAAAATATTACTTTGCTTCCGATGACTCCTGATTCCATTTTGAAAGATGATATTAATAGAGCTAATAAAGCACAACAGGAGAAGAATAAGAGTGAAAATCAGATTGTGGCAAAAGAATTTGAGCAACAAATGAAGCCTAATAATGAACCATCTAGTGTTGCTTCTGAAATTAAATTGAAAAGTGCATGTTTATTTGCCACCAAATCTGATATTGATGAGCTAGATTTCAGCAAATCTGTTTGCTATGCTTTTGTGTGCAAAGAGGCATTATTTTCATTCGAGGACGTGCCTTCCTCTTTGCCTCCTGCTGTCACTAACATTTTGCAGGAGTTCGCTGACGTTTTTCCACAAGACGTGCCACCGGGATTACCGCCTATTCGAGGGATTGAGCATCAGATTGACTTAATTCCCGGTGCTTCACTGCCAAATCGTGCACCATACCGTACCAATCCAGAGGAGACGAAGGAGATTATGCGTCAAGTACAAGAGCTTCTCGACAAAGGTTATATACGCGAATCCCTTAGTCCTTGTGTTGTTCCTATTATTCTAGTGCCGAAAAAGGATGGTACATCACGTATGTGTGTTGATTGTAGAGGCATTAATAATATTACTATTCGTTATCGTCATCCTATTCCTAGGCTAGATGATATGCTTGATGAATTGAGTGGCTCTACAATATTCTCCAAAGTTGATTTGCGTAGTGGATACCATCAAATTCGTATGAAATTGGGAGATGAATGGAAAACAGCATTCAAAACTAAGTTTGGATTATATGAGTGGTTAGTCATGCCTTTTGGGTTAACTAATGCACCTAGTACTTTCATGAGATTAACGAACGAAGTTTTACGTGCTTTCATTGGACGATTTGTGGTAGTTTACTTTGATGACATATTGATTTATAGCAGATCTTTGGGCTGAACATTGTAGATTATATCCTATTCCAACTACTTGGGCTGCTTTGAAAACTGCTATGCGTACGCGTTGGGTTCCACCATATTATCAACGTGAATTGCTTCAAAAATTGCAGCGTTTAAGACAAGGGAAAAATTCTGTAGAAGAATATTATCAGGAATTACAAACTGGCATGATTAGATGTGGTATTGTTGAGGAGAATGAAGCTATGCTTGCACGTTTTCTGGGTGGATTAAATAGAGAGATTCAGACCATTCTAGACTATAAGGAGTATACTAATATCACTTGTTTATTCCATCTTGCTTGTAAAGCTGAACGTGAAGTGCAGGATCGACAAGCATTGGGGCGAACTAACTTTTCTGCAGGCCGACCTTCATCATGGACACCACGTGCATCTTCTACTTCAACTGCACCAGCACCTCCATCCGGTCCCACCTCCAGCCGTGATACAAGAAAACAGGCACAACCACCATTATCTGCCAAGAGCGCACCTGCGGGGCCTGCACAGCGTTCTTCTTCTTCCATGGCATCAACAGGGCACACAAGTGATATTATTTGTCGTCGTTGTAAGGGAGGAGGTCATTATGCGAGGGAATGCAAATCTCCGCGTGTGATGATTGCTACCGCGGATGGTGGATATGAGTCCGCTAGTGACTATGATGAGGAGACATTGGCTCTTATTACACGTGAAGAACATGGTGGAGATGATTCTGATCATGAGACGCAATACATGGCTCCTGAAGACGCTGACAGGTATGAATGTTTAGTTGCTCAACGTGTTTTGAGTGTGCAGGTCACACAAGCTGAGCAAAACCAGAGGCACAATTTGTTCCATACCAAGGGAGTTGTGAAGGAACGTTCTGTGCGCGTCATAATAGACGGAGGGAGCTGCAACAACTTGGCTAGCATGGAGATGGTGGAGAAGCTTTCTCTCACCACAAGACCACATCCACATCCTTACTACATCCAATGGTTCAACAACAGCGGCAAGGTTAAGGTAACACGTACTGTTCGTGTGCATTTTAGTATCTCTACATATGCTGATTATGTTGATTGTCATGTGGTACCTATGCAAGCATGTTCCTTATTACTTGGTAGACCATGGCAATTTGATAAAAATTCTGTACACCATGGTAGAAACAATCACTATACTCTTGTTCATAAGGATAAAAATATTACTTTGCTTCCTATGACTCCTGATTCCATTTTGAAAGATGATATTAATAGAGCTAATAAAGCACAACAGGAGAAGAATAAGAGTGAAAATCAGATTGTGGCAAAAGAATTTGAGCAACAAATGAAGCCTAATAATAAACCATCTAGTGTTGCTTCTGAAATTAAATTGAAAAGTGCATGTTTATTTGCCACCAAATCTGATATTGATGAGCTAGATTTCAGCAAATCTGTTTGCTATGCTTTTGTGTGCAAAGAGGCATTATTTTCATTCGAGGACGTGCCTTCCTCTTTGCCTCCTGCTGTCACTAACATTTTGCAGGAGTTCGCTGACGTTTCTCCACAAGACGTGCCACCGGGATTACCGCCTATTCGAGGGATTGAGCATCAGATTGACTTAATTCCCGGTGCTTCACTGCCAAACCGTGCACCATACCGTAACAATCCAGAGGAGACGAAGGAGATTATGCGTCAAGTACAAGAGCTTCTCGACAAAGGTTATATACGCGAATCCCTTAGTCCTTGTGCTGTTCCTATTATTCTAGTGCCGAAAAAGGATGGTACATCACATATGTGTGTTGATTGTAGAGGCATTAATAATATTACTATTCGTTATCGTCATCCTATTCCTAGGCTAGATGATATGCTTGATGAATTGAGTGGCTCTACAATATTCTCCAAAGTTGATTTGCGTAGTGGCTACCATCAAATTTGTATGAAATTGGGAGATGAATGGAAAACAGCATTTAAAACTAAGTTTGGATTATATGAGTGGTTAGTCATGCCTTTTGGGTTAACTAATGCACCTAGTACTTTCATGAGATTAATGAACGAAGTTTTACGTGCTTTCATTGGACGATTTGTGGTAGTTTACTTTGATGACATATTGATTTATAGCAAATCTTTGGAAGAACATTTGGAACATTTACGTGCTGTTTTTATTGCTCTACGTGATGCACGTTTGTTTGGTAACCTTGGGAAGTGCACCTTTTGCACCGACCGAGTATCTTTTCTTGGCTATGTTGTTACTCCACAGGGAATTGAAGTTGATAAAGCCAAGATTGAAGCTATTGAGAGTTGGCCGCAGCCCAAAACGGTCACACAAGTGAGGAGTTTTCTTGGCCTCGCTGGATTCTATAGGCGTTTTGTGAGAGATTTCAGCACCATTGCTGCACCTCTCAATGAGCTTACAAAGAAAGATGTGCCTTTTCTTTGGAATACCGCACAGGAAGAAGCCTTCACGGTATTGAAAGATAAGTTGACACATGCTCCTTTACTCCAACTTCCTGATTTTAATAAGACTTTTGAGCTTGAATGTGATGCTAGTGGAATTGGATTAGGAGGTGTGTGATAGAGGCAAAGGTGTCCCGTCTTTCGATGAGATGATGGATATCGCTTTGGTGGAAGTCGACTTTCACGATCCGACTACGAACGTGCGAGGACGTCGCGCCTTAGCAATCGCTAAACCAACTCCTAGAGGTTATTGACCACGCCGGAGCACGATCAACCTGACCACGAGGGTCTGTTTCCTGCGAGCAAACGAAGAACAAGCAAGAAACTAAGATTGCAATCTGGATATTGCGAATATAAGATGAAAGCTTTATTGATCAAGGTGGGGTTCTGTGACGCCTTTGTCTGGTCGTTGAACACAAACGAAGTACGCGAAGTTGCAGCTATGGCGAACTTTTAATCTAAACAAAACCCAAAGTCTAAACGATGCCCTAAGGGCTGTATATATGGAGGAAGAGGGGGGGAATTTCGTGGCCCTTGGTGGAGGGGTCCGAAATCAACCCTATCTCTTGTTTCCCCACACATACGGACTCTAAAAATAGCCTATACTTATGTATTTCGAAATTACATGGGCCTGGCCCAATAATAAGGTGACGCAGCACCTAAAATAGCCTCGGGACGAAATTTATGAAGTGGCGTCTTGTATATTTCGTCCAAGGCTTCATGCACCCATTATGGTGGCTTCAAAGTCCTGAAATCATCACTTGTAACTCCGTTCTTGTTCCCCTTGCGCATGCCATCATCTCCATGCTTGTTCTTGCTCCAATGTTCATCCTTCTCCAAGCTAGGCCCTTCATTTGTAAGCACAACAAATGTATCCAATTTAGGCAGCATCATATTCTCATGAACATTAGAATCATTACCAAGAAACGAAAGTACCTGGTAACTTAGTTGGCGTGCACGAGCTCTAGTAATTGGTCCAGTATGTATAGCAGCAGGGGCTGTGGGTGTAACAATTGTATTGATGTCCTCATCATCTGTTTTTTTTTCCCGAAACCTACTCCGGCAAGGAAACACGAATCGGAATCTAGATGGATCTCGAAAACAACCCTAATAAGCAAGGAACTCGGATTGGTGGTGGATATATGGTGGTGGTATATGGCAGCGGTGGTGGTAGCGGTGGTAGTATATGGATATGGATCGGTGGTGGTATATGGACACGGATTCGGTGCGGTGGTGGTAGATGGCAGGGGCGATGATGATGGTGCGGCGGCGGCGTGACAACTTATGACCAGAACTCGAAACTCTAAAAGACTAGACTCTAAGACCAGCAACTAGACACGACGATGCAACCGCAAATTCAACAAAGCAAAACCCTAAAAAGATTATGCAAGGCTCAGATTGGTTCGGATATGATGAACTAACCCTAATTTTTTTTGTGGCTTTTTCGTGGACTATAGGTATGAAGAACAGACTCGATCTAAACTACGAAAAACTGTAAAATCTCACCGAGCAACCTGGAAATCTGATACCACTTGATAGAGGCAAAGGTGTCCCGTCTTTCGATGAGATGGTGGATTTCGCTTTGGTGGAAGTCGACTTTGACGATCCGACTACGAACGTGCTAGGACGTCGCGCCTTAGCAATCGCTAAACCAACTCCGAGAGGTTATTGACCACGCCGGAGCACGATCAACCTGACCACGAGGGTCTGTTTCCTGCGAGCAAACGAAGAACAAGCAAGAAACTAAGATTGCAATCTGGATATTGCGAATATAAGATGAAAGCTTTATTGATCAAGGTGGGGTTCTGTGACGCCTTTGTCTGGTCGTTGAACACAAACGAAGTACGCGAAGTTGCAGCTATGGCGAACTTTTAATCTAAACAAAACCCAAAGTCTAAACGATGCCCTAAGGGCTGTATATATGGAGGAAGAGGGGGAGAATTTCGTGGCCCTTGGTGGAGGGGTCCGAAATCAACCCTATCTCTTGTTTCCCCACACATACGGACTCTAAAAATAGCCTATACTTATGTATTTCAAAATTACATGGGCCTGGCCCAATAATAAGGTGACGCAGCACCTAAAATAGCCTCGGGACGAAATTTATGAAGTGGCGTCTTGTATATTTCGTCCAAGGCTTCATGCACCCATTATGGTGGCTTCAAAGTCCTGAAATCATCACTTGTAACTCCGTTCTTGTTTCCCTTGCGCATGCCATCATCTCCATGCTTGTTCTTGCTCCAATGTTCATCCTTCTCCAAGCTAGGCCCTTCATTTGTAAGCAAAACAAATGTATCCAATTTAGGCAGCATCATATTCTCATGAACATTAGAATCATTACCAAGAAACGAAAGTACCTGGTAATTTAGTTGGCGTGCACGAGCTCTAGTAATTGGTCCAGTATGTATAGCAGCAGGGGCTGTGGGTGTAACAATTGTATTGATGTCCTCATCAGGTTCTGTGACGCCTTTGTCTGGTCGTTGAACACAAACGAAGTACGCGAAGTTGCAGCTATGGCGAACTTTTAATCTAAACAAAACCCAAAGTCTAAACGATGCCGTAAGGGCTGTATATATGGAGGAAGAGGGGGGAATTTCGTGGCCCTTGGTGGAGGGGTCCGAAATCAACCCTATCTCTTGTTTCCCCACACATACGGACTCTAAAAATAGCCTATACTTATGTATTTCGAAATTACATGGGCCTGGCCCAATAATAAGGTGACGCAGCACCTAAAATAGCCTCGGGACGAAATTTATGAAGTGGCATCTTGTATATTTCGTCCAAGGCTTCATGCACCCATTATGGTGGCTTCAAAGTCCTGAAATCATCACTTGTAACTCCGTTCTTGTTCCCCTTGCGCATGCCATCATCTCCATGCTTGTTCTTGCTCCAATGTTCATCCTTCTCCAAGCTAGGCCCTTCATTTGTAAGCAAAACAAATGTATCCAATTTAGGCAGCATCATATTCTCATGAACATTAGAATCATTACCAAGAAACGAAAGTACCTGGTAATTTAGTTGGCGTGCACGAGCTCTAGTAATTGGTCCAGTATGTATAGCAGCAGGGGCTGTGGGTGTAACAATTGTATTGATGCGGAGGTGTCCCGTCTTTCGATGAGATGATGGATATCGCTTTGGTGGAAGTCAACTTTAACGATCCGACTACGAACGTGCGAGGACGTCGCGCCTTAGCAATCGCTAAACCAACTCCGAGAGGTTATTGACCACGCCGGAGCACGATCAACCTGACCACGAGGGTCTGTTTCCTGCGAGCAAACGAAGAACAAGCAAGAAACTAAGATTGCAATCTGGATATTGCGAATATAAGATGAAAGCTTTATTGATCAAGGTGGGGTTCTGTGACGCCTTTGTCTGGTCGTTGAACACAAACGAAGTACGCGAAGTTGCAGCTATGGCGAACTTTTAATCTAAACAAAACCCAAATTCTAAACGATGCCCTAAGGGCTGTATATATGGAGGAAGAGGGGGGGAATTTCGTGGCCCTTGGTGGAGGGGTCCGAAATCAACCCTATCTCTTGTTTCCCCACACATACGGACTCTAAAAATAGCCTATACTTATGTATTTCGAAATTACATGGGCCTGGCCCAATAATAAGGTGACGCAGCACCTAAAATAGCCTCGGGATGAAATTTATGAAGTGGCATCTTGTATATTTCGTCCAAGGCTTCATGCACCCATTATGGTGGCTTCAAAGTCCTGAAATCATCACTTGTAGCTCCGTTCTTGTTTCCCTTGCGCATGCCATCATCTCCATGCTTGTTCTTGCTCCAATGTTCATCCTTCTCCAAGCTAGGCCCTTCATTTGTAAGCAAAACAAATGTATCCAATTTAGGCAGCATCATATTCTCATGAACATTAGAATCATTACCAAGAAACGAAAGTACCTGGTAATTTAGTTGGCGTGCACGAGCTCTAGTAATTGGTCCAGTATGTATAGCAGCAGGAGCTGTGGGTGTAACAATTGTATTGATGTCCTCATCATCCTCCCCTTCTTGAAATGAAGTCGTCCTCGACGGAAGTTCATCTTCCTCACCCAAATAAGGCTTCAAATCTGCAATGTTAAAAGTGGGACTAACCCCAAAATCTGCAGGCAGCTCAAGTTTATATGCATTATCATTTATTTTCTCTAACACCTTAAAGGGACCATCAGCACGTGGCATTAACTTTGATTTGCGCAAATCAGGAAATCTATCCTTACGCAAATGTAACCAAACAAGATCTCCAGGTGCAAACACAACATGTTTTCTACCCTTATCTCCAGCAAGTTTATATTTAGCATTCATGCGCTCAATGTTTTCCTTAGTTAACTCATGCACTTTTAAAATCAATTCAGCATGTTGTTTAGCATCAAAATTAACCTTCTCCGAAGATGGAAGAGGCAACAAATCAATAGGTGCACGAGGTAGGAAACCATACACAACTTCAAAAGGGCACATCTTAGTAGTAGAATGCAATGAACGATAATAAGCACATTCAATATGAGGCAAGCGTTCCTCCCACATTTTCTTATTATTCTTCAAAACAGCCCTAAGCATAGTAGACAACGTTCTATTGACTACTTCAGTTTGTCCATCCGTTTGGGGGTGACAAGTAGTACTAAAAAGCAGTTTAGTCCCCAACTTAGCCCATAAACATCTCCAAAAGTGGCTAAGAAATTTAGTATCACGATCTGAAACAATAGTATTTGGCACACCATGCAAGCGAATAATTTCACGAAAGAACAAATCAGCAACATTAACAGCATCATCGCTTTTATGACATGGTATAAAGTGTGCCATTTTCGAGAATCTATCCACGACAACAAATATGCTATCCCTCCCCTTCTTTGTTCGAGGTAAACCTAAAACAAAGTCCATAGATATATCCTCCCAAGGAACACTAGGTACAGGCAAAGGCATATATAAACCATGAGGATTGAGGCATGACTTAGCTTTTTGACATGTAGTGCAGCGAGCAATAAAACGCTCAACATCCCGTCTCATCTTTGGCCAAAAGAAATGTGTAGCAAGTACGTCCTCCGTCTTCTTCACGCCAAAGTGTCCCATTAATCCTCCTCCATGCGCCTCCTGCAACAACAAAAGACGAACGGAGCTAGCTGGAATGCATAGCTTGTTAGCACGAAACACAAATCCATCGTTAACAACAAACTTGTTCCACATTCTTCCTTCTTTACAATTATGCATTACATCTTTAAAATCATCATCATGCACATATTGATCTTTGATGGTCTCCAAACCAAATATTTTGAAGTCAAGTTGTGAAAGCATAGTATAGCGACGAGACAAAGCATTAGCAATAACATTTTCTTTTCCCTTCTTGTGTTTAATGACATAAGGGAAAGTCTCAGTGAATTCAACCCATTTAGCATGTCTACGATTCAGTTTAGCTTGACTTTTAATATGTTTCAATGATTCATGATCAGAATGTATAACAAATTCTTTGGGCCATAAATAATGTTGCCATGTTTCTAAAGTCCGAACAAGAGCATATAATTCTTTATCATAAGTAGAATAATTCAGACTAGGCCCACTCAATTTTTCAAAAAAGTATGCAACAGGTTTGCCATCTTGTAATAACACACCTCCTAATCCAATTCCACTAGCATCACATTCAAGCTCAAAAGTCTTATTAAAATCAGGAAGTTGGAGTAAAGGAGCATGTGTCAACTTATCTTTCAATACCGTGAAGGCTTCTTCCTGTGCGGTACCCCAAAGAAAAGGCACATCTTTCTTTGTAAGCTCATTGAGAGGTGCAGCAATGGTGCTGAAATCTCTCACAAAACTCCTATAGAATCCAGCGAGGCCAAGAAAACTCCTCACTTGTGTGACCGTTTTGGG
>NW_025228092.1:0-4512 GCF_018294505.1 Triticum aestivum
CATCATCGCTTTTATGACATGGTATAAAGTGTGCCATTTTCGAGAATCTATCCACGACAACAAATATGCTATCCCTCCCCTTCTTTGTTCGAGGTAAACCTAAAACAAAGTCCATAGATATATCCTCCCAAGGAACACTAGGTACAGGCAAAGGCATATATAAACCATGAGGATTGAGTCGTGACTTAGCTTTTTGACATGTAGTGCAGCGAGCAATAAAACGCTCAACATCCCGTCTCATCTTTGGCCAAAAGAAATGTGTAGCAAGTACGTCCTCCGTCTTCTTCACGCCAAAGTGTCCCATTAATCCTCCTCCATGCGCCTCCTACAACAACAAAAGACGAACGGAGCTAGCTGGAATGCATAGCTTGTTAGCACGAAACACAAATCCATCGTTAACAACAAACTTGTTCCACATTCTTCCTTCTTTACAATTCTGCATTACATCTTTAAAATCAGCATCATGCACATATTGATACTAAAATGCACACGAACAGTACGTGTTACCTTAACCTTGCCGCTGTTGTTGAACCATTGGATGTAGTAAGGATGTGGATGTGGTCTTGTGGTGAGAGAAAGCTTCTCCACCATCTCCATGCTAGCCAAGTTGTTGCAGCTCCCTCCGTCTATTATGACGCGCACAGAACGTTCCGTCACAACTCCCTTGGTATGGAACAAATTGTGCCTCTGATTTTGCTCAGCTTGTGTGACCTGCACACTCAAAACACGTTGAACAACTAAACATTCATACCTGTCAGCGTCTTCAGGAGCCATGTATTGCGTCTCATGATCAGAATCATCTCCACCATGTTCTTCACGTGTAATAAGAGCCAATGTCTCCTCATCATAGTCACTAGCGGACTCATATCCACCATCCGCGGTAGCAATCATCACACGCGGAGATTTGCATTCTCTCGCATAATGACCTCCTCCCTTACAACGACGACAAATAATATCACTTGTGTGCCCTGTTGATGCCATGGAAGAAGAAGAACGCTGTGCAGGCCCCGTAGGTGCGCTCTTGGCAGATAATGGTGGTTGTGCCTGTTTTCTTGTATCACGGCTGGAGGTGGCACCGGATGGAGGTGCTGGTGCAGTTGAAGTAGAAGATGCACGTGGTCTCCATGATGAAGGTCGGCCTGCAGAAAAGTTAGTTCGCCCCAATGCTTGTCGATCCTGCACTTCACGTTCAGCTTTACAAGCAAGATGGAATAAACGAGTGATATTAGTATACTCCTTATAGTCTAGAATGGTCTGAATCTCTCTATTTAATCCACCCACAAAACGTGCAAGCATAGCTTCATTCTCCTCAACAATACCACATCTAATCATGCCAGTTTGTAATTCCTGATAATATTCTTCTACAGAATTTTTCCCTTGTCTTAAACGCTGCAATTTTTGAAGCAATTCACGTTGATAATATGGTGGAACCCAATGCGTACGCATAGCAGTTTTCAAAGCAGCCCAAGTAGTTGGAATAGGATATAATCTACAATGTTCAGACCACCATACACATGCAAAACTAGTGAAAGCACAAACGGCAGCAGCAACTCGTCTCTCCTCAGGATATTGTAAACATGTAAATCGTTGTTCAGTTTCTAACTCCCAAGTAAGATATATATCAGGAACATATCTACCCTCAAATGGTGGAATATTCAATTTCAGTTTAGGAATATGGACATCATCTCGTACCTGAGGTGGTGGTGCAGGCCTACCATTACGAATATATACCTGAGGTCGACCTGCTGGTGGTGGTATAGGTGGCTGCATGTAGTGCTGATTTTGATCAACCTCATCCTCATAATCTCCCACATAATCATCCTCCTCCGCATCAGCAGCAGGAGCCACAGAAGTATCAACAGCAGCACCAACAGTTTGGCCAAACGCAAGAGGAACACGGCTTGCTCGGCGGAGGTCTGTTTCGCGACGTGGAGGTAGTCGTTGTTGTTGTTGTTGGAGAGGTGCGTTAGGTGCAGCGGGTGGGGGTGGTGGTGGTGGAAGACGCGCGAGCAATTCATTAAACTTGTTATCGAGCTTTGTTTCGAACGTCTTCTCAAGGCCAGTGATCTTCTCCATGGCCTCTTCAAAATTGTTCAGCACATCTTGCACCTGTTCAGTCATCATTTGCTGAAACTTATCATGAAGCTCCTTGTTCGATAAATTCTCCCAGTCAATCTCGTTGGCTTGTGATCCTGGCATGGTTAGCAGCAATAGAAACACACAAGAATATGATCCTACAGACTACGAACAAGTGGTGGTGGTGGGTGTCACAAATCCGTCAAGCAAAACTCAAATTCTTACCAGTTCTTACCCAGCAACAAGCGGTGATCGGCAACCGTTGTAGTCAAAACTCTCAAAGCTTGGATAGAGCGATTACCAGGGAGAGTCAAACGCACGACGTAGATGTATGTGGAGCTGGGAAGGCTTATAATATGGTAGCAAAAAGGGTCAGCAATAATCAATTCAGAGATGCAAAGTTGAATAAACGCTCAACGACGGTACTATGTTGGTCCTAGGCTAGACTGTGCTAGAGACGCGAGCCTAGAACACCAACAAAATCACGGCGCGGCACGTAAACAAGGGAGGAGCACACTCTGAATTTTTTTTTTCTCTTTTTTCTTTGCACTTTTTTTTCCTCTTTTTTTTGCTCCGCAACAAATTTTTTTCGAAAAAGTCTACAAATGGTCTAAAAACTGCCTAGCCAGAATTTTCCAGACTTCTGCGGATGGCTCGGAAGTTGGTGAGTCCTTCTCTGTCACGACTCGGAGTGTCGCGTGATCTGGAAATCGAGAACAATGCAACAATTACTGGACTCGGACTAGGACTGGTGGCGGAGATGAATCTGGTGGAACTCGGACTGGTGGCGGAGATGAATCTGGTGGAACACGGACAGGTGGCGGATATATGTTGCAGGTGAACTCGGATTGGCGTGATGGCAGCGGATATGTGGTGGCGTATATGGATTCGGATAGGCGGTGAATATGTGGTGGTGGTATATGGCAGCAGCGACGATGATGATGCGGTGGTGATATATGGCAGCGGCGACGTGACAACCTGTGAACAGAACTCGAAACTCTAAAAGCTAGACGCTAAGACCAGCAACTGGACACGACGATGCAACCGCAAATTCAACAAAGCAAATACAGAAAAGATTATGCAAGGCTCAGATTGTTCGGATGGGATGAACTAACCCTAATTTTTTTTGGCTTTTTCGTGGACTATAGGTATGAAGAACAGACTCGATCTAAACTACGAAAAACTGTAAAATCTCACCGAGCAACCTGGAAATCTGATACCACTTGATAGAGACAAAGGTGTCCCGTCTTTCGATGAGATGATGGATATCGCTTTGGTGGAAGTCGACTTTGACGATCCGACTACGAACGTGCGAGGACCTCGCGCCTTAGCAATCGCTAAACCAACTCCGAGAGGTTATTGACCACGCCGGAGCACGATCAACCTGACCACGAGGGTCTGTTTCCTGCGAGCAAACGAAGAACAAGCAATAAACTAAGATTGCAATCTGGATATTGCGAATATAAGATGAAAGCTTTATTGATCAAGGTGGGGTTCTGTGACGCCTTTGTCTGGTCGTTGAACACAAACGAAGTACGCGAAGTTGCAGCTATGGCAAACTTTTAATCTAAACAAAACCCAAAGTCTAAACGGTGCCCTAAGGGCTGTATATATGGAGGAAGAGAGGGGGAATTTCGTGGCCCTTGGTTGAGGGGTCCGAAATCAACCCTATCTCTTGTTTCCCCACACATAGGGACTCTAAAAATAGCCTATACTTATGTATTTCGAAATTACATGGGCCTGGCCCAATAAAAAGGTGACGCAACACCTATAATAGCCTCGGGACGAAATTTATGAAGTGGCATCTTGTATATTTCGTCCATGGCTTCCTGCACCCATTATGGTGGCTTCAAAGTCCTGAAATCATCACTTGTAACTCCGTTCTTGTTCCCCTTGCGCATGGCATCATCTCCATGCTTGTTCTTGCTCCAATGTTCATCCTTCTCCAAGCTAGGCCCTTCATTTGTAAGCAAAACAAATGTATCCAATTTAGGCAGCATCATATTCTCATGAACATTAGAATCATTACCAAGAAACGAAAGTACCTGATAATTTAATTGGTGTGCGCGAGCTCTAGTAATTGGTCCTGTATATGTAGCAGTAGGGGTTGTGGGTGTAACAATGGTATTGATGTCCTCATCAACTCCCCTCCATGCTCTCGATCGTTCGATCACGACCGCGTGGCCGAAAACCGCTCCTCATTTGGACTCTCCTAGCTCCCTCTACCTATAAAACTAGCCCCTCCCCCGGAATTCGCGGATGAATTCCCCTAACCCTAGCCATTTTCGTCCTCGCGCCACCGGACATGTCCGCCCGGCGACCGGACATGTCCGCCCCCTCCCCCGCGGCGAATCCGGGCGTGACACGTGTCCCCGCCTGCCTCCTCTCCGTCTCCCCGCGGCCGCGGCCCGCGGAGCCCATCCGGGGCCCGCGCGG
>NW_025228092.1:7433-122714 GCF_018294505.1 Triticum aestivum
CTTAACCTTTTTATGTTCATTGAAATTATGGGAAGCAAATATATTTTTTATGTCGAACTCCCATTCAATATATAAAGCAGGTTTAAAACGGCCATTAAATGGTGGTATAGATACATTAACCTGATCATGTGCATTTGAATGTTTGTGCACCTCTCGTGACGGTTGTGGTATTTGCAAAGGTGGTGGCACGTCTCCCGCGATCGACAAAGCCCATGAATTGACTCTGGATCCTGTCATGATTAGTAGAACAAGAAACAAAACCCAAAAATAATGTTCCTATAACTACTAGGATGTGGTGGTAAAACGCTCACAGTAAAGCAAATATCAATGTCTTACAAGTTCTTACCATGCAGCAGGCGGTGATCGGCAACCAGCGGTGTCAAGTAACTCCGAATATTGAGTAAAGCGATTGCCAGGGGAGCGTATGTATACACGGTGTAGAAATATGTGGAGCTGGGTTGGCTATATATGGTAGCAAAATATTAGCAATAATCAATTCAAAGATGCAATGTTGAATAAACGCTCAACGACGGTACTGTGTTGGTCCTAGGCTAGACCGGACTAGAGACGCGAGCCTAGAACACTAATGAGGTCACGGCGTAGCACAACTAGCATCAATGAAGGATACTAAGTAGCTCTTGACAGCAAGATATAAGTGAAGATCACAACGGCAGTGAAGATAATGATGAAAAACAACTGCCAAGCAGGATATACAACAACTCTCTCTCCAACTTTCCTCTTGAAAAGTTTGAAGCAATTTTCTGATAAATTCTTTCAAAGAATGCTACTAACTCAAGCTTTCCAATGCAAAAAGAATCACTCAATTCCGAGTTGATATGAGGAGTCAAAGAATTCTAAAACTAGCCTGAAAAAATTGGAACAAGTTGTGTTCACGAACTTCGGAGGACAAAAAGACCTATTTAGAAGCCGATTTTGAGGTGTCAAATATTGAACTAGCTTCTGCAACTATTTAGATGCGGCTCGTTGCTATCTTCAATTTGAGTACTCACGGAGCCAAAACTGACTTCGTATGAGGAAGATACACCTGTTTTACTGAACAGTGCGCAAAACAGATTCCAATCCAAATTCAGGTACGAGATTGATTCTAGATAGATCCAATTTTTTTTCTTCTCTTTTTTTTTCTCACGCCTTTTTTTTCTTTTTCTTCTCCCTCTTTTTCTTTTTTTTCTTTCCTTTTTTCTCTCTTTTTTTTCTTTATCTTCTTTTTCTCCCTCTTTCCAAGACAAACTAGATAAGATGCAGATTGGATCAGGCGAAGATGTGAATGACCTCAACTATGATTATGACAATGAACAGTGCGTAGCACGTGGTGGAAATTAATAGATGGGATGGTGGAAAGCGGAAGGGATAATGATGCAGCGGCGGCGTGACTAATGTGAACAGAACTCGAAACTCTAAAGGAACTAGACGCTAAGACCAGCAACTTACACGACGATGCAACCGATAATTCAACTATGCAAGCAATGAATAGAAAATTGCAAAGGCTCAGACTGGCTTGGATAAAGGATGAACAGATCTAACTTTTTTTTGTGTGGCTTTTTCTTGGACAATAGGTAAGAAAATAAATCTAATCTAGGAAAACTGGAAATTCTCACCGAGCAACCTGAAAACTGATACCACTTGATAGAGGCGAGGTGTCCCGATCTTTCGATGAGATGATACTACCGATTTGGTGGAGACGACTTTGACGATCCGACTACAAACGTGCACGACGTTGCGCCTTAGCAATCGCTAAACCAATCTCCTGAGGTTATTGACCACGCCGGAGCACGATCAACCTGACCACGAAGGTCTATTCCTGCAAGCAATCGAAGAACGAGCAAGAATATGATAAAAGCAATCTGAATATTGCGAATATATATGAAGTATTGATAAAGGTGGGGATCCGTAAGCGGTCTTGGTCTGGTCGTTGGACACAAACGAAGTACACGAAGTTGCAATGGCTAACTTTTAACTAAACAAATCCCAAGGAAAAGCTACTAGATGGATCTACTTATATAGGAGCAAGGGGTGGAGGCCAAGGAGGTGGGAGGACGTCCCAAGGCAGCCTAAAACTAAATCTCGGTCGTACAAGGCCAAGGGGCCCAAGTGGAGGTGATGTAACACCTTTGGACTTGTAGTTTGACTCGGATTCTGCTGCAGCATCAGATTGTTTCATCCACAACTCAACGCTCCGGACGAATTTGAAGGTGATTCCAATTGGGTTGGAAAGTGCACGAAATCTAGTTTCCAACAAAAAAAGAATCACCCAATTCGGAGTCGGTATGAAAAACTTGTGTGCGTTTTGAGTCAGGTGTATCTGTGCAGTCCGAATCTGAATCCAGAACGTGAGAGACTTGGACTCTATCTTCTCTTGGGCCAAAAGTGACGTGAGAGAACTTTTTGGACAGCAAATAAACATCTCTTTCTTCCTTATCTTCATATGTGGATTGTACAAATGTCCCATACACCTGCAATTAGACAAAACACAAAAGTGTGTGAAGTATTTTTGTTTTGAATAACATAAATAGATTATTGAATAGTTTGCACTAGAAATCACCTAACAAATATGCATATATGCAATATTTTTGGTCATATCCAAGGTAGTCATGTCCTCATCACCGGCCCAGATCTGCTGGCCCTTAGGCCCTCTGGTGAGGACCCGCTAGGCCCCGCTCTGGGCGTGTTTTAGTATTTTGCGCTCGTCAGGTTTTTTTCCAGAAACGACTAAGTCCCCAGTCTGTGTAATTTTCATGCCCTGTTCATCGCCTTGTATCTTTGTGCATGTAGCTCCGTTTCGTGCGTGTAATATGTCAAATTGTTCGCCTCGATGAGTACATCATTTTATTCCATTGCATCATATTCATTTGAGATCATCTTGATGCCTGAATCATCGTTGTAAGAGTGCTTCATAATGTTTTCTGCTGTCTGTTAACAGAACTAGCCCATTTGTCATTTTTTCCATGATTGATGTGTGCATCCTACGAGGTTGATGTCTACATGTGTTTTGAACTATGATATGTCTTCTTTATAGAGGTGCTTACCATGTATTTTTGTGATCAATGTGGTGACTAGCACAAGCATGCAAACTAGGCATCGTGATGTTACTGATTTTGGTCCCTGTTCTGCTGTTATTTTGATGCCATGTAAACTTGATGCTACAGAGAGATCCATGCATATTTTGAGATACTTCAGTAAGGATGTTTTGAACATGTGGTTATTGTCTATCCATTCATGCCCTTTGTTGCAATTATGGAGTAGTCTAGCATGTCATTTGAGTGCTCTACTTTTGCTTCAAAATGTTTCCTGGCAGATTGTTTACATGTTATTCAATTTGGCCAGGTTGTTGTAGTCGATCCTTGCATGCTATAGACTTGTTCTTGACTTGGTTTGTTTCACAAACATGTCTTCTTGATGATGCTATGCTTATATTGTCATGCAATGACTTGTGGTGAGTGTATCGAGCTTGTTAAGTAGGGTACATGATGTTGCTGTTTTGCTAGGCTGAATCTGTTATTTCGTGATGTTATATAAACATGTTGCTACTAATCATTCTATGCATAATCTGGAGATGTTCTATAAATATGTTTTGATCTACATATCATGCTCTATCCATCCATGCCCCTGGTTGCCTTTATAGGTTCCTGTAGCTTGTTCATATCTTGCTCCAAAGTTGCTTGAAAATGTTGTTGTCAGCCTATTAACATTAAGTTCAGTTGTTTCCATGTGTTTTGCTAGTGTTCCATCCACCCTATGAACTTGCTCTTGCCATGCTTAGCTTCACAAATATGTCTTCTTACTGTTGGGTGCCTTGCCATGCTATGTATTGCTCTGTAGTGAGTGGTACAAGCTCATTAACATGCCTTCATAATTCTGTTTCTGCCATGTTTGAATCTGTAATATAACTTGCTATGTTTACGTGGGTGCCATCATATTTTCTGATCCTTTTTGGCTTATGGTCACTTAGGGAAATTTGATCTATGAATTTAGTAGATTCATGCCATGCCTTTGTTTGCCATGATAAGTTCCTGTAACATGTTGTTTGAGAGCTCTAAACATAGCATCGTGATGTTATTTTCTGCAAAGTCTGAAATTGTTATTGTTTGCAAACTTACCATGTGTGTTTGAGCATGTTCTAGTGATGGGGTGCTGTACATCATGCCCATGCCTTTTGTTATTATGTTGGGGTGCTGTAGCAGGTTGTTTTGATGCTTGCAATATGCCTAGTTGCTATTTTGGACAGATTGTTGCTATAACTTGTATAGTGTGTGTGTGTTGAACCGTTGCTCCGTTTTGAGTGTGCTCTATATGAAACTTGCTTAGAATTGCATGTAGATTCATATTATCATGTTGCATCCATGTTTTGAGGTGTTTGCTTGATGTTTGTGTGCATTTTGCATCAATGCCATGTTTAACTTGTTTTGCTCATATCTTCTAGACCGTAGCTCCGAACTAAATGAACTTTATATGTAACTTGACTAGAATCTCGTGTAGATCATCTTGTTGCATCTTAACTTGCTGTTTAACAACTTGAACATAAGGTTTATTCAGATCTGGACCAATTTCGAAATATGCATATGAGGACTTACCGGAATTGTTATATGTTGTTCCCGGCCTCATTTAAACTTGCCTTGATGTGTTGCTCTTGTATGCATCATCCCTTGCCATGAGTAGCTTCATGTAGCCTTGTCATGCATCATGCTTGTTCGAGCATCATGCCTTGTTCATGTGTGGTGTGTTTACCATGTTGTGTGTTTCTTCTCGATAGTTCCTGTTTCGTTGCGATCGTGAGGATTCGTTCGTCTACGCTTTGTTCGGCTTCATCCGTTCGTCTTCTTCATGGACTCGTTCTTCTTCCTAGCGGGATTTCAGGCAAGATGACCGCTACCCTGGATCTCACTACTATCATTGCTATGCAATTTGCTTCGTTCTATCGCTATGCTGCGCTACCTATCACCTGTTTATTCAAGCCATCCCATATTGCCATGAACCTCTAACCTTTGACACCTTTCCTATGCAAACCGTTGCTTGGCTATGTTACCGCTTTGCTCAGCCCCTCTTATAGCGTTGTTAGCTGCAGGTGAAGTTGAAGATTTCTCCATGGTGGATAGGATTTTGGTTGGGATATCACAATATCTCTTATATTATTAATGCATCTATATACTTGGTAAAGGGTGGAAGACTCGGCCTTTTGCCTAGTGTTTTCTTCCACTCTTGCCGCCCTAGTTTCCGTCATACTGGTGTTATGTTCCCGGATTTTGCGTTCCTTACGCGGTCGGGTGATTTATGGGACCCCCTTGACAGTTCGCTTTGAATAAAACTCCTCCAGCAAGGCCCAACCTTGGTTTTACCATTTGCCTCACCACCACATATCCTTTCCCTTGGGCCGGCCAACCCGAGGGTCATCTTGATTGCGAGAGCTTGTCATGGGCTAAGTTGGGACACCCCTGCAGGGTATAATCTTTCGAAAGCCGTGCCTGCGATTATAGGCAGATGGGAATTTGTTAATGTCGGTTGTAGATAACTTGACACCAGATTCGAATTAAAACGCATCAACCGCGTGTGTAGCCGTGATGGTCTCTTCTCGGCGGAGTCCGGGAAGTGAACATGGTTTCTGGGTTATGTTTGACGTAAGTAGGAGTTCAGGATCACTTCTTGATTATTGCTAGCTTCACGACCGTTCCTTTTGCTCTCTTCTCGCTCTTATTTGCGTATGTTAGCCACCATATATGCTTAGTCGCTGCTGCAACCTCACCACTTTACCCCTTCCTTTCCCTTTAAGCTTTGCTAGTCTTGATACCCATGGTAATGGGATTGCTGAGTCCTCGTGGCTCACAGATTACTACAACAACAGTTGCAGGTATAGGTTATGCGATGATCATGACGCGAGGGCAATGTTTGCTTGTCTTGGAGTTCTTATTCTGCTTCTTCTTCGATTAGGGGATAGGTTCCAGGTCGGCAGCCTGGGCTAGCAGGGTGGATGTCGTTTGAGTTTCTGTTTGTGTTTCATCCGTAGTCGGATGTTGATCTTATGTATTGTGATGTTGTATTCGTGTGGCATTGTATGCCTTATGTATGTATCCCCATCTATTATGTAATGTTGATGTAATGATATCCACCTTGCAAAAGCGTTTCAATATGCGGGTCTATCCTTGGTGGGACCTTCGAGTTCCTTTTGGATAGGGTCGCATATTGGGCGTGACATATAGGTATGAAGAAAAGACTCAATCTAAACTACGAAAAACTGTAAAATCTCACCGAGCAACCTGGAAATCTGATACCACTTGATAGAGTAAAAGGTGTCCCGTCTTTCGATGAGATGATGGATATCGCTTTGGTGGAAGTCGACTTTGACAATCCGACTACGAACGTGCGAGGACGTCGCACCTTAGCAATCGCTGAACCAACTCCGAGAGGTTATTGACCATACCGGAGCACGATCAACCTGACCACGAGGGTCTGTTTCCTGCGAGCAAATGAAGAACAAGCAAGAAACTGAGATTGCAGTCTGGATATTGCGAATATAAGATGAAAGCTTTATTGATCAAGGTGGGGTTCTGTGACGCCTTTGTCTGGTCGTTGAACACAAACGAAGTACGTGAAGTTGCAGCTATGGTGAACTTTAATCTAAACAAAACCCAAAGTCTAAACGGTGCCCTAAGGGCTATATATATGGAGGAAGAGGGGGGGAATTTCGTGGCCCTTGGTGGAGGGGTCCGAAATCAACCCTATCCCTTGTTTCCCCACACATACGGACTCTAAAAATAGCCTATACTTATGTATTTCGAAATTACAAGGGCCTGGCCCAATAATAAGGTGACGCAACACCTAGAATAGTCCCTTTCGCTGACATATGGGACATCAAGCTACCGGGTCCACGTGCCGTACCGAAATACAGTGCAGAGCAACCGGGGTGAAGCACCCCAGTCATGGCATCGACATAGTAATGAGTAATGAGGCATCAAATCACAAAGCTGCACCTTTCCCACAGTTAAGTTGGAGGGACGAAGTAATAATGCTAAAAAAGAAGTTGGAGGGACGAAGCAACCATCATTTCACTTGTTGCTGAATCCGCTTCTGAAAGTGCAACTATCCCTAGGTGGTTTTGGTAATTCCTAACAACATATAGCTCATTGAGCTAATACTATTCCAAGACAAATATTTCAGGAAAGCTCAATGGATGGCATGGCATGGATGAGAAAAGTGGATCCCTCAAAAATACTAAGGATAAAAGGATTGGCTCAAGCTTCAAGCTCAAGACTCTATGTTTTATATTTTAGTGATCCAAGATCACATTGAGTCTATAGGAAAAGCCAATACTATCAAGGAGGGATGAGGTGTTGCTTAATGAGTTTCTTGCTCCATAGTGCTTAGTGATATGCTCCAAAACCCTCAACTACTTTCCCACATCCACATATGACCTTAACCTAAAGTCCAACTCGGCCCCACCAATTCTTTCTATCCGACACCAACGAGTTCAGATGTCATAGCCACTGCCACAAACCCTAGGCAAATCGGTCTCACCGATAGGGATCTCGGTCTCATCGAGATGGGATTGTAATCTCTCTGTTTCCCTTCGTAACATTTCGGTCTCACCGAGATGAGCGATCGGTCCCACCGAGATTGCAATGTAAACTCTCTGTTTCCTTTTGGTAACATTTCGGTCTCACTGAAAAGAGCGAATGATGAGGACATCAATACCATTGTTACACCCACAGGCCCTGCTGCTATACATACTGGACCAATTACTAGAGCTCGCGCACGCCAACTAAATTACCAGGTACTTTCGTTTCTTGGTAATGATTCTAATGTTCATGAGAATATGATGCTGCCTAAATTGGATACATTTGTTTTGCTTACAAATGAAGGGCCTAGCTTGGAGAAGGATGAACATTGGAGCAAGAACAAGCATGGAGATGATGGCATGCGCAAGGGGAACAAGAACGGAGTTACAAGTGATGATTTCAGGACTTTGAAGCCACCATAATGGGTGCATGAAGCCTTGGACGAAATATACAAGATGCCACTTCATAAATTTTGTCCCGAGGCTATTTTAGGTGCTGCGTCACCTTATTATTGGGCCAGGCCCATGTAATTTCGAAATACATAAGTATAGGCTATTTTTAGAGTCCGTATGTGTGGGGAAACAAGAGATAGGGTTGATTTCGGACCCCTCCACCAAGGGCCACGAAATTCCCCCCTCTTCCTCCATATATACAGCCCTTAGGGCATCGTTTAGACTTTGGGTTTTGTTTAGATTAAAAGTTCGCCATAGCTGCAACTTCGCGTACTTCGTTTGTGTTCAACGACTAGACAAAGGCGTCACAGAACCCCACCTTGATTAATAAAGCTTTCATCTTATATTCGCAATATCCAGATTGCAATCTTAGCTTCTTGCTTGTTCTTCGTTTGCTCGCAGGAAACAGACCCTCGTGGTCAGGTTGATCGTGCTCCAGCGTGGTCAATAACCTCTCGGAGTTGGTTTAGCGATTGCTAAGGCGCGACGTCCTCGCACGTTCGTAGTCGGATCGTCAAAGTCGACTTCCACCAAAGCGATATCCATCATCTCATCGAAAGACGGGACACCTTTGCCTCTATCAAGTGGTATCAGATTTCCAGGTTGCTCGGTGAGATTTTACAGTTTTTCGTAGTTTAGATCGAGTCTGTTCTTCATACCTACAGTCCACGAAAAAGCCACAAAAAAAATTAGGGTTAGTTCGTCATATCCGAACCAATCTGAGCCTTTGCATAATCTTTTTAGGGTTTTGCTTTGTTGAATTTGCGGTTGCATCGTCGTGTCTAGTTGCTGTTCTTAGAGTCTAGTCTTTTAGAGTTTCGAGTTCTGGTCATAAGTTGTCACGTCGCCGCCGCACCATCATCATCGCCCCTGCCATCTACCACCACCGCTCCGAATCCGTATCAATATACCACCACCAATCCGTGTCCATATACCACCACCGATCCATATCCATATACTACCACCGCTACCACCACCGCTGCCATATACCACCACCATATATCCACCACCAATCCGAGTTCCTTGCTTATTAGGTTTGTTTTTGAGATCCATCTAGTTTCCGATTCGTGTTTCCTTGCCGGAGTAGCTTTCGGAAAAAAAAAGAGTCGGGAAACCACGCTCCGTTTAGGCCCAAAATTTTTCGAAAACGCATTTTTCGAAAAAATTTCTGGCTATCCTAATTTTAGGTGTTTCTGAGTGTTTTGAGACAGGTGCCATTATAGGAAGTTTTTTTTGACCCGTTTCCAGTTTTTGGGTCCGGGCAGTCGAAAAAAAAAAATTGGTCGAAAAAAAAAATTTCGTGCCCATCCTGTCAGTTTGACCTAGGAAGAGTTTTGAGACACTCGCCATTATAGTGATTTTTCGCAAAAAAAAGCAGCGCAAAAAAAAGAGCGCAAAAAAAAGAGCGAAAAAAAAATTCAGAGTGTGCTTTTCCCTTGTTTACGTGTCGCGCCGTGATTTTGTTGGTGTTCTAGGCTCGCGTCTCTAGCACAGTCTAGCCTAGGACCAGCACAGTACCGTCGTTGAGCGTTTATTCAACTTTGCATCTCTGAATTGATTATTGCTGACCCTTTTTGCTACCATACTATAAGCCTTCCCAGCTCCACATACATCTACGTCATGTGTTTGACTCTCCCTGGTAATCGCTCTCTCCAAGCTTTGAGAGTTTTTGACTACAACGGTTGCCGATCACCGCCTGCTGCTGGGTAAGAACTGGTAAGAATTTGAGATTTGCTTGACGGATTTGTGATACACCACCACCACTTCTTAGTAGTCTGTAGGATCATATTCTTATGTGTTTCTATTGCTGCTAACCATGCCAGGATCACAAGCCGACGAGATTGACTGGGAGAACTTATCGAACAAGGAGCTTCATGATAAGTTTCAGCAAATGATGACTGAACAGGTGCAAGATGTGCTGAGCAATTTTGAAGAGTCCATGGAGAAGATTACTGGCCTTGAGAAGACGTTCGAAACAAAGCTCGATAACAGATTTAATGAACTGCTTGCGCGTCTTCCACCACCGGCTGCACCTGTCGCACCTTTGCAACAACAACAACTACGCCCCCTTCCTAAATTAGTATGGACGAGCACAACATGTTCCTATTGAGCCAGGACAAAATTCTGGTGCCGCTGCTACTGCTGTTGGTGCTTCTTTGGCTCCTGCTACTGCTGCTGCTGGTACCCAGGAGGATGATGATTATGTGGGAGATTATGAGGATGAGGTTGATCAAAATCTGAACTACGTGCAGCCACCAGCACCACCACCACCAGGTCGACCTCAGGTATATATTCGTAATGGTAGGCCTGCACCACCACCTCAGGTACGAGATGATGTCCATATTCCTAAACTGAAATTGAATATTCCACCATTTGAGGGTAGATATGTTCCTGATATATATCTTACTTGGGAGTTAGAAACTGAACAACGATTTACATGTTTACAATATCCTGAGGAGAGACGAGTTGCTGCTGCTGTTTGTGCTTTCACTAGTTTTGCATGTGTATGGTGGTCTGAGCATTGTAAATTATATCCTATTCCAACTACTTGGGCTGCTTTGAAAACTGCTATGCGTACGCGTTGGGTTCCACCATATTATCTACGTGAATTGCTTCAAAAATTGCAGCTTTTAAGACAAGGGAAAAATTCTGTAGAAGAATATTATCAGGAATTACAAACTGGCATGATTAGATGTGGTATTGTTGAGGAGAATGAAGCTATGCTTGCACGTTTTCTGGGTGGATTAAATAGAGAGATTCAGACCATTCTAGACTATAAGGAGTATACTAATATCACTCGTTTATTCCATCTTGCTTGTAAAGCTGAACGTGAAGTGCAGGATTGACAAGCATTGGGGCGAACTAACTTTTCTGCAGGCCGACCTTCATCATGGAGACCGCGTGCATCTTCTACTTCAACTGCACCAGCACCTCAATTAGGTGCCTCCTCCAGTCGTGATACAAGAAAACAGGCACAACCACCATTATCTGCCAAGAGCGCACCTACCGGGCCTGCACAGAGTTCTTCTTCTTCCATGGCATCAACAGGGCACACAAGTGATATTATTTGTCGTCGTTGTAAGGGAGGAGGTCATTATGCGAGAGAATGCAAATCTCCGCGTGTGATGATTGCTACCGCGGATGGTGGATATGAGTCCGCTAGTGACTATGATGAGGAGACATTGGCTCTTATTACACGTGAAGAACATGGTGGAGATGATTCTGATCATGAGACGCAATACATGGCTCCTGAAGACGCTGACAGGTATGAATGTTTAGTTGCTCAACGTGTTTTGAGTGTGCAGGTCACACAAGCTGAGCAAAATCAGAGGCACAATTTGTTCCATACCAAGGGAGTTGTGAAGGAACGTTCTGTGCGCGTCATAATAGACGGAGGGAGCTGCAACAACTTGGCTAGCATGGAGATGGTGGAGAAGCTTTCTCTCACCACAAGACCACATCCACATCCTTATTACATCCAATGGTTCAACAACAGCGGCAAGGTTAAGGTAACACGTACTGTTCGTGTGCATTTTAGTATCTCTACATATGCTGATTATGTTGATTGTGATGTGGTACCTATGCAAGCATGTTCCTTATTACTTGGTAGACCATGGCAATTTGATAAAAATTCTGTACACCATGGTAGAAACAATCACTATACTCTTGTTCATAAGGATAAAAATATTACTTTGCTTCCTATGACTCCTGATTCCATTTTGAAAGATGATATTAATAGAGCTAATAAAGCAAAACAGGAGAAGAATAAGAGTGAAAATCAGATTGTGGCAAAAGAATTTGAGTAACAAATGAAGCCTAATAATAAACCATCTAGTGTTGCTTCTGAAATTAAATTGAAAAGTGCATGTTTATTTGCCACCAAATCTGATATTGATGAGCTAGATTTCAGCAAATCTGTTTGCTATGCTTTTGTGTGCAAAGAGGCATTATTTTCATTCGAGGACGTGCCTTCCTCTTTGCCTCCTGCTGTCACTAACATTTTGCAGGAGTTCGCTGACGTCTTTCCACAAGACGTGCCACCGGGATTACCGCCTATTCGAGGGATTGAGCATCAGATTGACTTAATTCCCGGTACTTCACTGCCAAACCGTGCACCATATCGTACCAATCCAGAGGAGACGCAGGAGATTATGCGTCAAATACAAGAGCTTCTCGACAAAGGTTATATACGCGAATCCCTTAGTCCTTGTGCTGTTCCTATTATTCTAGTGCCGAAAAAGGATGGTACATCACGTATGTGTGTTGATTGTAGAGGCATTAATAATATTACTATTCATTATCGTCATCCTATTCCTAGGCTAGATGATATGCTTGATGAATTGAGTGGCTCTACAATATTCTCCAAAGTTGATTTGCGTAGTGGCTACCATCAAATTCGTATGAAATTGGGAGATGAATGGAAAACAGCATTTAAAACTAAGTTTGGATTATATGAGTGGTTAGTCATGCCTTTTGGGTTAACTAATGCACCTAGTACTTTCATGAGATTAATGAACGAAGTTTTACGTGCTTTCATTGGATGATTTGTGGTAGTTTACTTTGATGACATATTGATTTATAGCAGATCTTTGGAAGAACATTTGGAACATTTACGTGCTGTTTTTATTGCTTTACGTGATGCACGTTTGTTTGGTAACCTTGGGAAGTGCACCTTTTGCACCGACCGAGTATCTTTTCTTGGCTATGTTGTTACTCCACAGGGAATTGAAGTTGATAAAGCCAAGATTGAAGCTATCGAGAGTTGGCCGCAGCCCAAAACGGTCACACACGTGAGGAGTTTTCTTGGCCTCGCTGGATTCTATAGGCGTTTTGTGAGAGATTTCAGCACCATTGCTGCACCTCTCAATGAGCTTACAAAGAAAGATGTGCCTTTTCTTTGGGGTACCGCACAGGAAGAAGCCTTCTCGGTATTGAAAGATAAGTTGACACATGCTCCTTTACTCCAACTTCCTGATTTTAATAAGACTTTTGAGCTTGAATGTGATGCTAGTGGAATTGGATTAGGAGGTGTGTTATTACAAGATGGCAAACCTGTTGCATACTTTTCTAAAAAATTGAGTGGGCCTAGTCTGAATTATTCTACTTATGATAAAGAATTATATGCTCTTGTTCGGACTTTAGAAACATGGCAACATTATTTATGGCCCAAAGAATTTGTTATACATTCTGATCATGAATCTTTGAAACATATTAAAAGTCAAGCTAAACTGAATCGTAGACATGCTAAATGGGTTGAATTCATTGAGACTTTCCCTTGTGTCATTAAACACAAGAAGGGAAAAGAAAATGTTATTGCTGATGCATTGTCTCGTCGCTATACTATGCTTTCACAACTTGACTTCAAAATATTTGGTTTAGAGACCATCAAAGATCAATATGTGCATGATGCTGATTTTAAAGATGTAATGCATAATTGTAAAGAAGGAAGAATGTGGAACAAGTTTGTTGTTAACGATGGATTTGTGTTTCGTGCTAACAAGCTATGCATTCCAGCTAGCTCCGTTCGTCTTTTGTTGTTGCAGGAGGCGCATGGAGGAGGATTAATGGGACACTTTGGCGTGAAGAAGACGGAGGACGTACTTGCTACACATTTCTTTTGGCCAAAGATGAGACGGGATGTTGAGCGTTTTATTGCTCGCTGCACTACATGTCAAAAAGCTAAGTCACGACTCAATCCTCATGGTTTATATATTCCTTTGCCTGTACCTAGTGTTCCTTGGGAGGATATATCTATGGACTTTGTTTTAGGTTTACCTCGAACAAAGAAGGGGAGGGATAGCATATTTGTTGTCGTGGATAGATTCTCGAAAATGGCACACTTTATACCATGTCATAAAAGCGATGATGCTGTTAATGTTGCTGATTTGTTCTTTCGTGAAATTATTCGCTTGCATGGTGTGCCAAATACTATTGTTTCAGATCGTGATACTAAATTTCTTAGCCACTTTTGGAGATGTTTATGGGCTAAGTTGGGGACTAAACTGCTTTTTAGTACTACTTGTCACCCCCAAACTGATGGACAAACTGAAGTAGTCAATAGAACGTTGTCTACTATGCTTAGGGCTGTTTTGAAGAATAATAAGAAAATGTGGGAGGAATGCTTGCCTCATATTGAATTTGCTTATAATCGTGATGAGGACATGACTACCTTGGATATGACCAAAAATATTGCATATATGCATATTTGTCAGGTGATTTCTAGTGCAAACTATTCAATAATCTATTTATGTTATCCAGAACAAAAATACTTCACACACTTTTGTGTTTTGTCTAATTGCAGGTGTATGGGACATTTGTACAATCCACATATGAAGATAAGGAAGAAAGAGATGTTTATTTGCTGTCCAAAAAGTTCTCTCACGTCACTTTTGGCCCAAGAGAAGATAGAGTCCAAGTCTCTCACGTTCTGGATTCAGATTCGGACTGCACAGACACACCTGACTCAAAACGCACACAAGTTTTTCATACGGACTCCGAATTGGGTGATTCTTTTTTTGTTGGAAACTAGATTTCGTGCACTTTCCAACTCAATTGGAATCACCTTCAAATTCGTCCGGAGCGTTGAGTTGTGGACGAAACAATCTGATGCTGCAGCAGAATCCGAGTCAAACTACAAGTCCAAAGGTGTTACATCACCTCCACTTGGGCCCATTGGCCTTGTACGACCTAGATTTAGTTTTAGGCTGCCTTGGGACGTCCTCCCACCTCCTTGGCCGCCACCCCTTGCTCCTATATAAGTAGATCCATCTAGTAGCTTTTCCTGGGGATTTGTTTAGTTAAAAGTTAGCCAACGCAACTTCGTGTACTTCGTTTGTGTCCAACGACCAGACCAAGACCGCTTTCGGATCCCCACCTTTATCAATACTTCATACATATTTGCAATATTCAGATTGCTTTTATCATATTCTTGCTCGTTCTTCGATTGCTTGCAGGAATAGACCTTCGTGGTCAGGTTGATCGTGCACCGGCGTGGTCAATAACCTCTGGAGATTGGTTTAGCGATTGCTAAGGCGCAACGTCGTGCACGTTTGTAGTCGGATCGTCAAAGTCGTCTCCACCAAATCGATAGTTACCATCTCATCAAAAGATCGGGACACCCCCGCCTCTATCACAAGTGAGGAGTTTTCTTGGCCTCGCTGGATTCTATAGGCGTTTTGTGAGAGATTTCAGCACCATTGCTGCACCTCTCAATGAGCTTACAAAGAAAGATGTGCCTTTTCTTTGGGGTACCGCACAGGAAGAAGCCTTCTCGGTATTGAAAGATAAGTTGACACATGCTCCTTTACTCCAACTTCCTGATTTTAATAAGACTTTTGAGCTTGAATGTGATGCTAGTGGAATTGGATTAGGAGGTGTGTTATTACAAGATGGCAAACCTGTTGCATACTTTTCTGAAAAATTGAGTGGGCCTAGTCTGAATTATTCTACTTATGATAAAGAATTATATGCTCTTGTTCGGACTTTAGAAACATGGCAACATTATTTATGGCCCAAAGAATTTGTTATACATTCTGATCATGAATCTTTGAAACATATTAAAAGTCAAGCTAAACTGAATCGTAGACATGCTAAATGGGTTGAATTCATTGAGACTTTCCCTTATGTCATTAAACACAAGAAGGGAAAATAAAATGTTATTGCTGATGCATTGTCTCGTCGCTATACTATGCTTTCACAACTTGACTTCAAAATATTTGGTTTGGAGACCATCAAAGATCAATATGTGCATGATGCTGATTTTAAAGATGTAATGCAGAATTGCAAAGAAGGAAGAATGTGGAACAAGTTTGTCGTTAACGATGGATTTGTGTTTCGTGCTAACAAGCTATGCATTCCAGCTAGCTCCGTTCGTCTTTTGTTGTTGCAGGAGGCGCATGGAGGAGGATTAATGGGACACTTTGGCGTGAAGAAGACGGAGGACGTACTTGCTACACATTTCTTTTGGCCAAAGATGAGACGGGATGTTGAGCGTTTTATTGCTCGCTGCACTACATGTCAAAAAGCTAAGTCACGACTCAATCCTCATGGTTTATATATGCCTTTGCCTGTACCTAGTGTTCCTTGGGAGGATATATCTATGGACTTTGTTTTAGGTTTACCTCGAACAAAGAAGGGGAGGGATAGCATATTTGTTGTCGTGGATAGATTCACGAAAATGGCACACTTCATACCATGTCATAAAAGCGATGATGCTGTTAATGTTGCTGATTTGTTCTTTCGTGAAATTATTCGCTTGCATGGTGTGCCAAATACTATTGTTTCAGATCGTGATACTAAATTTCTTAGCCACTTTTGGAGATGTTTATGGGCTAAGTTGGGGACTAAACTGCTTTTTAGTACTACTTGTCACCCCCAAACTGATGGCCAAACTGAAGTAGTCAATAGAACATTGTCTACTATGCTTAGGGCTGTTTTGAAGAGTAATAAGAAAATGTGGGAGGAATGCTTGCCTCATATTGAATTTGCTTATAATCGTTCATTGCATTCTACTACTAAGATTTGCCCTTTTGAAGTTGTGTATGGTTTCCTACCTCGTGCACCTATTGATTTGTTGCCTCTTCCATCTTCGGAGAAGGTTAATTTTGATGCTAAACAACGTGCTGAATTGATTTTAAAAATGCATGAGTTAACTAAGGAAAACATTGAGCGTATGAATGCCAAATATAAACTTGCTGGAGATAAGGGTAGAAAACATGTTGTGTTTGCACCTGGAGATCTTGTTTGGTTACATTTGCGTAAGGATAGATTTCCTGATTTGCGCAAATCAAAGCTCATGCCACGGGCTGATGGTCCCTTTAAGGTGTTAGAGAAAATAAATGACAATGCATATAAACTTGAACTGCCTGCAGATTTTGGGGTTAGTCCCACTTTTAACATTGCAGATTTGAAGCCTTATTTGGGTGAGGAAGATGAGTTTCCGTCGAGGACGACTTCATTTCAAGAAGGGGAGGATGATGAGGACATCAATACCATTGTTACACCCACAGCCCCTACTGCTACATATACGGGACCAATTACTAGAGCTCGCGCACGCCAATTAAATTATCAGGTACTTTCGTTTCTTGGTAATGATTCTAATGTTCATGAGAACATGATGCTGCCTAAATTGGATACATTTGTTTTGCTTACAAATGAAGGGCCTCGCTTGGAGAAGGATGAACATTGGAGCAAGAACAAGCATGGAGATGATGCCATGCGCAAGGGGAACAAGAACGGAGTTACAAGTGATGATTTCAGGACTTTGAAGCCACCATAATGGGTGCAAGAAGCCATGGACGAAATATACAAGATGCCACTTCATAAATTTCGTCCCGAGGCTATTTTAGGTGCTGCCTCACCTTATTATTGGGCCAGGCCCATGTAATTTCGAAATACATAAGTATAGGCTATTTTTAGAGTCCGTATGTGTGGGGAAACAAGAGATAGGGTTGATTTCGGACCCCTCCACCAAGGGCCCCGAAATTCCCCCCTCTTCCTCCATATATACAGCCCTTAGGGCATCGTTTAGACTTTGGGTTTTGTTTAGATTAAAAGTTCGCCATAGCTGCAACTTCGCGTACTTCGTTTGTGTTCAACGACCACACAAAGGCGTCACAGAACCCCACCTTGATCAATAAAGCTTTCATCTTATATTCGCAATATCCAGATTGCAATCTTAGTTTCTTGCTTGTTCTTCGTTTGCTCGCAGGAAACAGACCCTCGTGGTCAGGTTGATCGTGCTCCGGCGTGGTCAATAACCTCTCGGAGTTGGTTTAGCGATTGCTAAGGCGCGACGTCCTCGCACGTTCGTAGTCGGATCGTCAAAGTCGACTTCCACCAAAGCGATATCCATCATCTCATCGAAAGACGGGACACCTTTGCCTCTATCAGCGAACCAGTCCCACCGAGTTTACCTGACCAACTCTCTGGTTAGCTCATTACCAAAACCGGTCTCACCAAGTTTGTGTAATCGGTCTCACCGAGATTACGTTATGCCCTAACCCTAACCATATCGGTCCTACCGAGTTGCATGTCGGTCCCACCAAAAACGCTAACGGTCACTAGGTTTACTAAATCGGTCCGACCGAGTTTGTTGATTCGGTCCCACCGAGATTGGTAAATTGTGTGTAACGGTTAGATTTTGTGTGGAGGCTATATATACCCCTCTACCTCCTCTTCATTCGTGGAGAGAGCCATCAGAACAAACCTACACTTCCAACTTACCAATTCTAAGAGAGATCGCATGTTAGATCTAACAACTATGCAATACAACACTACTACTACACTCTAACAAAGTAAATCATATGTGTTTTTAGTTTTACTAGATATTGTATTGTTACTTAATTATTCAGTTTGCATACATTAAAGTTGCCTTTGAAATGTATGGCCAGTATCATCTACCGCGCGGAAAAAATCCTGCTCTTTCCCGTTTAATCGCGTTTGTATCGATGGATCGCGCAAAACAGCAAAACTGTAGGACTATACAATACAAGTGACAATTCACTGGCACGCCGTGTCGTGTACTCCTCTATCGTAAGAGTGGAGCGCTCGCTTTCATAAATGTTCTAGTCCCTTTTGCTGACATATGGGACATCAATCTACCGGGTCCACCTGCCGTACCGGAATACAGTGCAGAGCAGCCGGGGTGAAGCACCCCAGTCATGGCATCGGCATAGTAATGAGAAATGAGGCATCAAATCACAAAGCTGCACCTTTCCCACAGTTAAGTTGGAGGGACGAAGTAATAATGCTAAAAAAAGAAGTTGGAGGGACGAAGCAACCATCATTTCACTTGTTGCTGAATCCGCTTCTGAAAGTGCAACTATCCCTAGGTGGTTTTGGTAATTCCTAACAACATATAGCTCATTGAGCTAATACTATTCCAAGACAAATATTTCAGGAAAGCTCAATGAATGGCATGGCATGGATGAGAAAAGTGGATCCCTCAAAAATACTAAGGATAAAAGGATTGGCTCAAGCTTCAAGCTCAAGACTCTAGATTTTATATTTTAGTGATCCAAGATCACATTGAGTCTATAGGAAAAGCCAATACTATCAAGGAGGGATGAGGTGTTGCTTAATGAGTTTCTTGCTTCATAGTGCTTAGTGGTATGCTCCAAAACCCTCAACTACTTTCCCACATCCACATATGACCTTAACCTAAAGTTCAACTCGGCCCCACCAATTCTTTCTATCCGGCGCCAACGAGTTCAGATGTCATAGCCACTGCCACAAACCCTAGGCAAATCGGTCTCACCGATAGGGATCTCGGTCTCACCGAGATGGGATTGTAATCTCTCTGTTTCCCTTCGTAACGTTTCGGTCTCACCGAGATGAGCGATCGGTCCCACCAAGATTGCAATGTAAACTCTCTGTTTCCTTTTCGTAACATTTCGGTCTCATTGAAAAGAGCGAACCAGTCCCACCGAGTTTACCTGACCAACTCTCTGGTTAGCTTATTACCAAAATCGGTCTCACCGAGTTTGTGTAATCGGTCTCACCGAGATTACGTTATGCCCTAACCCTAACCATATCGGTCCTACCGAGTTGCATGTCGGTCCCACCGAAAACCCTAATGGTCACTAGGTTTACTAAATCGGTCCGACCGAGTTTGTTGATTTGGTCTCACCGAGATTGGTAAATTGTGTGTAACGGTTAGATTTTGTGTGGAGGCTATATATACCCCTCCACCTCCTCTTCATTCGTGGAGAGAGCCATCAGAACAAACCTACACTTCCAACTTACCAATTCTAAGAGAGAACCACCTACTCATGTGTTGAGACCAAGATATTCCATTCCCACCATATGAATCTTGATCTCTAGCCTTCCCCAAGTTCCTTTCCACTCAAATCTTCTTTCCACCAAATCCAAATCCTGTGAGAGAGAATTGAGTGTTGGGGAGACTATCATTTGAAGCACAAGAGCAAGGAGTTCATCATCAACGCACCATTTGTTACTTCTTGGAGAGTGGTGTCTCCTAGATTGGCTAGGTGTCACTTGGGAGCCTCCGACAAGATTGTGGAGTTGAACCAAGGAGTTTGTAAGGGCAAGGAGATCGCCTACTTCGTGAAGATCTACCGCTAGTGAGGCAAGTCCTTCGTGGGCGACGGCCATGGTGGGATAGACAAGGTTGCTTCTTCGTGGACCCTTCTTGGGTGGAGCCCTCCGTGGACTCGCGCAGCCGTTACCCTTCGTGGGTTGAAGTCTCCATCAACATGGATGTACGATAGCACCACCTATCGGAACCATGGCTCAAAAATCACCGTGTCTCCAAATTGCGTTTGAAATCTCCAAACCCTTCCCTTTACATTCTTGCAAGTTGCATGCTTTATTTTCCGCTGCTCATATACTCTTTGCATGCTTGCTTGAATTGCGTTAAGATTGCTTGACTTGTGCTAAGTTTGGTAAAATCTGCCAAAGACTAAAATTGGGAAAAGGTTAAGTTTTTATTTGGTCAATGATAGAGGGGAGGGTGTCCCAATCTTTCGATGAGATGATAACTATCGATTTGGTGGAGACGACTTTGACGACCTGACTACAAACGTGCACGGCGTCGCGCCTTAGCAATCGCTAAACCAATCTCCTGAGGTTACTGACGATGCCGGAAGCACGGTCAGCCTGTGATAGAGGCGGGGTGTCCCGATCTTTCGATGAGATGATAACTATCGATTTGGTGGAGACGACTTTGACGATCCGACTACAAACGTGCAACGACGTTGTGCCTTAGCAATCGCTAAACCAACTCCGAGAGGTTATTGACCACGCGGGAGCACGATCAACCTGACCACGAAGGTCTATTCCTGCAAGCAATCGAAGAACAAGCAAGAATATGATAAAAGCAATCTGAATATCGCGAATATGTATGAAGTATTGATAATGGTGGGGATCCGAAAAGTGGTCTTGGTCTGGTCGTTGGACACAAACGAAGTACACGAAGTTGCAATGGCTAACTTTTAACTAAACAAATCCCAAGGAATTGCTACTAGATGGATCTACTTATATAGGAGCAAGGGGTGGCGGCCAAGGAGGTGGGAGGACGTCCCAAGGCAGCCTAAAACTAAATCTAGGTCGTACAAGGCCAATGGGCCCAAGTGGAGGTGATGTAACACCTTTGGACTTGTAGTTTGACTCGGATTCTACTGCAGCATCAGATTGTTTCGTCCACAACTCAACGCTCCGGACGAATTTGAAGGTGATTCCAATTGGGTTGGAAAGTGCACGAAATCTAGTTTCCAACAAAAAAAGAATCACCCAATTCGGAGTCCGTATGAAAAACTTGTGTCCGTTTTGAGTCAGGTGTGTCTGTGCAGTCCGAATCTGAATCCAGAACGTGAGAGACTTGGACTCTATCTTCTCTTGGGCCAAAAGTGACGTGAGAGAACTTTTTGGACAGCAAATAAACATCTCTTTCTTCCTTATCTTCATATGTGGATTGTACAAATGTCCCATACACCTGCAATTAGACAAAACACAAAAGTGTGTGAAGTATTTTTGTTCTGGATAACATAAATAGATTATTGAATAGTTTGCACTAGAAATCACCTGACAAATATGCATATATGCAATATTTTTGGTCATATCCAAGGTAGTCATGTCCTCATCAGCCTGACCACGAAGGTCTATTCCTGCAAGCAATCGAAGAACGAGCAAGAATATGATAAAGCAATCTGAATATTGCAAATAAATATGAAGTATTGATAATGGTGGGGATCCAGAAGCGCTCTTGGTCTGGTCGTTGGACACAAACGAAGTACACGAAGTTGCAATGGCTAACTTTTAACTAAACAAATCCCAAGGAAAAGCTACTAGATGGATCTACTTATATAGGAGCAAGGGGTGGCGGCCAAGGAGGTGGGAGGACGTCCCAAGGCAGCCTAAAACTAAATCTAGGTCGTACAAAGCCAATGGGCCCAAGTGGAGGTGATGTAACACCTTTGGACTTGTAGTTTGACTCGGATTCTGCCGCAGCATCAGATTGTTTCGTCCACAACTCAACGCTCTGGGCGAATTTGAAGGTGATTCCAATTGGGTTGGAAAGTGCACGAAATCTAGTTTCCAACAAAAAAAGAATCACCCAATTCGGAGTCCGTATGAAAAACTTGTGTGCGTTTTGAGTCAGGTATGTCTGTGCAGTCCGAATCTGAATCCAGAACGTGAGAGACTTGGACTCTATCTTCTCTTGGGCCAAAAGTGACGTGAGAGAACTTTTTGGACAGCAAATAAACATCTCTTTCTTCCTTATCTTCATATGTGGATTGTACAAATGTCCCATACACCTGCAATTAGACAAAACACAAAAGTGTGTGAAGTATTTTTGTTCTGGATAACATAAATAGATTATTGAATAGTTTGCACTAGAAATCACCTGACAAATATGTATATATGCAATATTTTTGGTCATATCCAAGGTAGTCATGTCCTCATCATCCTCCCCTTCTTGAAAATAAAGCCGTCCTCGGCGTTGCTTAATCTGAAATGTGGCTAACAAAAGAGACAAGGTGTACATGTTGTATATGTATATGTCATCCATTTTTACTTCCCTTGATTTTTGCATATATGACACATGAATAGATGAGTAACTTGCATAGTTCATAAAATCTAAAGCCAAAAAATTAGCACAAGAAGTAGAAGGCATGAAAATATTGCAACTCAATTTGCACATATAAGTGAAGCTCTTATTCATTTCAAAAGATTGACAATGTTCATCATTAAACCATCCCAACATAGGTGAATAAACCTTACTTGCATCAAATTTACATGCTACAACATGCTTAAATAAGCAAACATGCAATAAGTCATTCAACACAGAATCATCACCAAGATTAGAGGTCATATCAAAATGATTAAACATTGGTTCTTTTGCATCAATAGTTAATTCAATGGGTGCACTCAAAATTGTTGGTATTTCAGTTGTTTGATCACATGGCAAAGTCAAATTATCAACGTAGTCCTCTAAAATAGGTGGTGTGATCAAAGTAGTGGGTAGCTCATCAGATGGTGCATTCAAATTGACAAGGCATTCATCATTCTCATGTAGAGATGGAAGATCAGTACCTTTGTCATTACCTCTTATGATCAACTCAGATGATGTAGCCACTCTCGGGGGCGATGTGTCACATGGTGGAGGTGATGTAGTCCTGACAACAACGGATGTGGTTGTCATAGTATGCCTAGTAGTTGAAGGAACAATCATATCAACTCTTGGAATGTGCACCGTGCGCTTGTTCTCCTCGTGGCCAACACGTCGTTTTATTTCCTGTTCAGCTTTGCAAGCAAGATGAAACAAATGGTCCATAGGATAACACTCTTCATGAATTAGTATCTCTTGAATATCACGGTTTAATCCTCCCCAAAATCTATCCATAAAATCATGTTCACTTTCTTCTAAAGAGGAATGCAACAAGGTAGTTTGTAAATCATCATAATATTTTGTTACAGTTTCACTACCTTGTTTTAAGTGTTGCAACTTCTTAATCATGTCACGAGTATAATAAGCAGGGACGAAAGTATGTCGCATGGCAAGTTTCAAATCATCCCAAGTAGTAGGTATATAATCAGGGTGTAACCGACAATATTCACTCCACCAAACCAAAGCATAACCAGTGAAAGAACCAACCGCAACCTTAACCTTTTTATGTTCATTGAAATTATGGGAAGCAAATATATTTTTTATGTCGAACTCCCATTCAATATATAAAGCAGGTTTAAAACGGCCATTAAATGGTGGTATAGATACATTAACCTCATCATGTGCATTTGGATGTTTGTGCACCTCTCGTGACGGTTGTGGTATTTGCAAAGGTGGTGGCACGTCTCCCGCGATCGACAAAGCCCATGAATTGACTCTGGATCCTGTCATGATTAGTAGAACAAGAAACAAAACCCAAAAATAATGTTCCTATAACTACTAGGATGTGGTGGTAAAACGCTCACAGTAAAGCAAATATCAATGTCTTACAAGTTCTTACCATGCAGCAGGCGATGATCGGCAACCAGCGGTGTCAAGTAACTCCGAATATTGAGTAAAGCGATTGCCAGGGGAGCGTACGTATACACGGTGTAGAAATATGTGGAGCTGGGTTGGCTATATATGGTAGCAAAAGATTAGCAATAATCAATTCAAAGATGCAATGTTGAATAAACGCTCAACGACGGTACTGTGCTGGTCCTAGGCTAGACCTGATAGAGGCGGGGGTGTCCCGATCTTTCGATGAGATGATAACTATCGATTTGGTGGAGACGACTTTGACGATCCGACTACAAACGTGCACGACGTTGCGCCTTAGCAATCGCTAAACCAATCTCCTGAGGTTACTGATGATGCCGGAAGCACGATCAGCCTGACCACGAAGGTCTATTCCTGCAAGCAATCGAAGAACGAGCAAGAATATGATAAAGCAATCTGAATATTGCAAATATATATGAGGTATTGATAATGGTGGGGATCCGTAAGCGGTCTTGGTCTGGTCGTTGGACACAAACGAAGTACACGAAGTTGCAATGGCTAACTTTTAACTAAACAAATCCCAAGGAAAAGCTACTAGATGGATCTACTTATATAGGAGCAAGGGGTGGCGGCCAAGGAGGTGGGAGGACGTCCCAAGGCAGCCTAAAACTAAATCTAGGTCGTACAAGGCCAATGGGCCCAAGTGGAGGTGATGTAACACCTTTGGACTTGTAGTTTGACTCGGATTCTGCTGCAGCATCAGATTGTTTCGTCCACAACTCAACGCTCCGGACGAATTTGAAGGTGATTCCACTTGGGTTCGAAAGTGCACGAAATCTAGTTTCCAACAAAAAAAGAATCACCCAATTCGGAGTCTGTATGAAAAACTTGTGTGCCTTTTGAGTCAGGTATGTCTGTGCAGTCAGAATCTGAATCCAGAACGTGAGAGACTTGGACTCTATCTTCTCTTGGGCCAAAAGAGACGTGAGAGAACTTTTTGGACAGCAAATAAACATCTCTTTCTTCCTTATCTTCATATGTGGATTGTACAAATGTCCCATACACCTGCAATTAGACAAAACACAAAAGTGTGTGAAGTATTTTTGTTCTGGATAACACAAATAGATTATTGAATAGTTTGCACTAGAAATCACCTGACAAATATGCATATATGCAATATTTTTGGTCATATCCAAGGTAGTCATGTCCTCATCATCCTCCCCTTCTTGAAAATAAAGCCGTCCTGGGCGTTGCTTAATCTGAAATGTGGCTAACAAAAGAGACAAGGTGTACATGTTGTATATGTATATGTCATCCATTTTTACTTCCCTTGATTTTTGCATATATGACACATGAATAGATGAGTAACTTGCATAGTTCATAAAATCTAAAGCCAAAAAATTAGCACAAGAAGTAGAAGGCATGAAAATATTGCAACTCAGTTTGCACATATAAGTGAAGCTCTTATTCATTTCAAAAGATTGACAATGTTCATCATTAAACCATCCCAACATTGGTGAATAAACCTTACTTGCATCAAATTTACATGCTACAACATGCTTAAATAAGCAAACATGCAATAAGTCATTCAACACAGAATCATCATCAAGATTAGAGGTCATATCAAAATGATTAAACATTGGTTCTTTTGCATCAATAGTTAATTCAATGGGTGCACTCAAAATTGTTGGTATTTCAGTTGTTTGATCACATGGCAAAGTCAAATTATCAACGTAGTCCTCTAAAATAGGTGGTGTGATCAAAGTAGTGGGTAGCTCATCAGATGGTGCATTCAAATTGACAAGGCATTCATCATTCTCATGTAGAGATGGAAGATCAGTACCTTTGTCATTACCTCTTATGATCAACTCAGATGATGTAGCCACTCTCGGGGGCGATGTGTCACATGGTGGAGGTGATGTAGTCCTGACAACAACGGATGTGGTTGTCATAGTATGCCTAGTAGTTGAAGGAAAAATCATATCAACTCTTGGAATGTGCACCGTGCGCTTGATCTCCTCGTGGCCAACACGTCGTTTTATTTCCTGTTCAGCTTTGCAAGCAAGATGAAACAAATGGTCCATAGGATAACACTCTTCATGAATTAGTATCTCTTGAATATCACGGTTTAATCCTCCCCAAAATCTATCCATAAAATCATGTTCACTTTCTTCTAAAGAGGAATGCAACAAGGTAGTTTGTAAATCATCATAATATTTTGTTACAGTTTCACTACCTTGTTTTAAGTGTTGCAACTTCTTAATCATGTCACGAGTATAATAAGCAGGGACGAAAGTATGTCGCATGGCAAGTTTCAAATCATCCCAAGTAGTAGGTATATAATCAGGGTGTAATCGACAATATTCACTCCACCAAACCAAAGCATAACCAGTGAAAGAACCAACCGCAACCTTAACCTTTTTATGTTCATTGAAATTATGGGAAGCAAATATATTTTTTATGTCGAACTCCCATTCAATATATAAAGCAGGTTTAAAACGGCCATTAAATGGTGGTATAGATACATTAACCTGATCATGTGCATTTGGATGTTTGTGCACCTCTCGTGACGGTTGTGGTATTTGCAAAGGTGGTGGCACGTCTCCCGCGATCGACAAAGCCCGTGAATTAACTCTGGATCCTGTCATGATTAGTAGAACAAGAAACAAAACCCAAAAATAATGTTCCTATAACTACTAGGATGTGGTGGTAAAACGCTCACAGTAAAGCAAATATCAATGTCTTACAAGTTCTTACCATGCAGCAGGCGGTGATCGGCAACCAGCGGTGTCAAGTAACTCCGAATATTGAGTAAAGCGATTGCCAGGGGAGCGTACGTATACACGGTGTAGAAATATATGGAGCTGGGTTGGCTATATATGTTAGCAAAAGATTAGCAATAATCAATTCAAAGATGCAATGTTGAATAAACGCTCAACAACGGTACTGTGCTGGTCCTAGGCTAGACCGGACTAGAGACGCGAGCCTAGAACACTAATGAGGTCACGGCATAGCACAACTAGCATCAATGAAGGATACTAAGTAGCTCTGGACAGCAAGATATAAGTGAAGATCACAACGGCAGTAAAGATAATGATGAAAAACAACTGCCAAACAGGATATACAACAACTCTCTCTCCAACTTTCCTCTTGAAAAGTTTGAGCCAATTTTATGATAAATTCTTTCAAAGAATGCTACTAACTCAAGCTTTCCAATGCAAAAAGAATCACTCAATTCCGAGTTGATATGAGGAGTCAAAGAATTCTAAAACTGGCCTGAAAAATTGGAACAAGCTGTGTTCATGAACTTCAGAGGGCAAAAAGACCTATTTAGAAGCCGATTTTGAGGTGTCAAATATTGAACTAGCTTCTGAAACTATTTAGATGCGGCTCGTCGCTAGCTTCAATTTGAGTACTCACGGAGCCAAAACGAACTTCGTATGAGGAAGATACACCTGTTTTACTAAACAGTGCGCAAAACAGATTCCAATCCGAATTCAGGTACGAGATTGATTCTAGATAGATCCGATTTTTTTCTTCTCTCTTTTTTTTTCTCACGCTTTTTTTTCTTCTCTCTTTTTTTTCCTCTTTTTTTTTCCTTTATCTTTTTTTTCTCCCTCTTTCCAAGACAAACTAGATAAGATGCAGATTGGATCAGGCGAAGATGTGAATGACCTCAACTATGATTATGACAATGAACAGTGCGTAGCACGTGGTGGAAATTAATGGATGTGATGGTGGACAGCGAAAGGGATAATGATGCAGCGGCGGCGTGACTAATGTGAACAGAACTCGAAACTCTAAAGGAACTAGACACTAAGACCAGCAACTAACACGACGATGCAACCGATAATTCAACTATGCAAGCAATGAATAGAAAATTGCAAAGGCTCAGACTGGCTTGGATAAATGATGAACAGATCTAACTTTTTTATGGCTTTTTCATGGACTGTAGGTATGAATGACAGATGCGATCTAAACTATGAAAAACTGTAAAATCTCACCGAGCAACCTGAAAACTGATACCACTTGGTAGAGGGGAGGGTGTCCCAATCTTTCGATGAGATGATAACTATCGATTTGGTGGAGACGACTTTGACGATCTGACTACAAACGTGCACGACGTCGCGCCTTAGCAATCGCTAAACCAATCTCCTGAGGTTACTGACGATGCCGGAAGCACGGTCAGCCTGACCACGAAGGTCTATTCCTGCAAGCAATCGAAGAACGAGCAACAATATGATAAAGCAATCTGAATATTGCAAATAAATATGAAGTATTGATAATGGTGGGGATCCAGAAGCGGTCTTGGTCTGGTCGTTGGACACAAACGAAGTACACGAAGTTGCAATGGCTAACTTTTAACTAAACAAATCCCAAGGAAAAGCTACTAGATGGATCTACTTATATAGGAGCAAGGGGTGGCGGCCAAGGAGGTGGGAGGACGTCCCAAGGCAGCCTAAAACTAAATCTAGGTCGTACAAGGCCAATGGGCCCAAGTGGAGGTGATGTAACACCTTTGGACTTGTAGTTTGACTCGGATTCTGCCGCAGCATCAGATTGTTTCGTCCACAACTCAACGCTCTGGACGAATTTGAAGGTGATTCCAATTGGGTTGGAAAGTGCACGAAATCTAGTTTCCAACAAAAAAAGAATCACCCAATTCGGAGTCCGTATGAAAAACTTGTGTGCGTTTTGAGTCAGGTATGTCTGTGCAGTCTGAATCTGAATCCAGAACGTGAGAGAACTTTTTGGACAGCAAATAAACATCTCTTTCTTCCTTATCTTCATATGTGGATTGTACAAATGTCCCATACACCTGCAATTAGACAAAACACAAAAGTGTGTGAAGTATTTTTGTTCTGGATAACATAAATAGATTATTGAATAGTTTGCACTAGAAATCACCTGACAAATATGTATATATGCAATATTTTTGGTCATATCCAAGGTAGTCATGTCCTCATCAGTCAAGTAGTCTAATCACCCCCCCTCTAAACATACTTCAAGATCCTACAGCTTCTCCCTCATCTTCTTCAAGTTAACCTGATGAGGACATCAATACTATTGTTACACCCACAGCCCCTGCTGCTATACATACTGGACCAATTACTAGAGCTCACGCACGCCAACTAAATTACCAGGTACTTTCGTTTCCTGGTAATGATTCTAATGTTCATGAGAATATGATGCTGCCTAAATTGGATACATTTGTTTTGCTTACAAATGAAGGGCCTAGCTTGGAGAAGGATGAACATTGGAGCAAGAGAAAGCATGGAGATGATGGCATGCGCAAGGGGAACAAGAACGGAGTTATGAGTGATGATTTCAGGTCTTTGAAGCCACCATAATGAGTGCATGAAGTCTTGGACGAAATATACAAGATGCTACTTCATAAATCTCGTCCAGAGGCTATTATAGGTGCTGCGTCACCTTTTTTTGGGCCAGTCCCATGTTATTTCAAAATACATTAGCATAGGCTATTTTTAGAGTCCGTATGTGTGGGGAATCAAGAGATAGGGTTGATTTCGGACCCCTCCACCAAGGGCCACGAAATTCCCCCTCTCTTCCTCCATATATACAGCCATTTGGGCACCATTTAGACTTTGGGTTTTGTTTAGATTAAAGTTCGCCATAGCTGCAACTTCGCGTACTTCGTTTGTGTTCAATGACCAGACAAAGGCGTCAAAGAACCCCACCTTGATCAATAAAGCTTTCATCTTATATTCGTAATATCCAGATTGCAATCTCAGTTTCTTGCTTGTTCTTCGTTTGCTCGCAGGAAACAGACCCTCGTGGTCAGGTTGATCGTGCTCCGGCGTGGTCAATAACCTCTCGGAGTTGGTTTAGCGATTGCTAAGGCGCGATGTCCCCGCACGTTCGTAGTCGGATCGTCAAAGTCGACTTCCACCAAAGCGAAATCAATCATCTCATCGAAAGACGGGACACCTTGGCCTCTATCAAGTGGTATCAGATTTCCAGGTTGCTCGGTGAGATTTTACAGTTTTTCGTAGTTTAGATCGAGTCTGTTCTTCATACCTACAGTCCCCGAAAAAGCCAAAAAAAATTAGGGTTAGTTCATCATATCCGAACCAGTCTGAGCCTTTGCATAATCTTTTTAGGGTTTTGCTTTGTTGAATTTGCGGTTGCATCGTCGTGTCTAGTTGCTGGTCTTAGCGTTAGTCTTTTAGAGTTTCGAGTTCTGGTCATAAGTTGTCACACCGCCACCGCACCATCATCATCGCCCCTGTCACCTACCACCACCGCTCCGAATCCGTGCCATATACCACCACCACATATTCACCGCCAATCCGACTCCATATACGCCACCACATATCCGCCGCCATCACGCCAATCCGAGTCCACCTGCAACATATATCCGCCACCAGTCCGAGTTCCACCAGATTCATCTCCGCCACCAGTCCTATTCCGAGTCCAGTATTTTGTTACTCTATTTTGGATTTCCAGATCACGCAATACTCCGAGTCGTGACAGAGAAGGACTCCCCAACTTCCGTGCTACCCGCAGTAGAGAAATAGTTCCAAACTCAAAAAAAAAACTAAGTCTGGAAAATTCTGGCTAGGCAGTTTCTAGACCATTTGTAGACTTTTTCGAAAAAAAATTGTTGCGGAGCAAAAAAAAAGAAGTGCAAAAAAAAGGAAAAAAAAGAGAATTTTTTTTCAGAGTGTGCTCCTCCCTTGTTTACGTGCCGCGCCGTGATTTTGTTGGTGTTCTAGGCTCGCGTTTCTAGCACAGTCTAGCCTAGGACCAGCACAGTACCGTCGTTGAGCGTTTATTCAACTTTGCATCTCTGAATTGATTATTGCTGACCCTTTTTGCTACCATATTATAAACCTTCCCAGCTCCACATACATCTACGTCGTGCGTTTGACTCTCCCTGGTAATCGCTTTGATAGAGGCAAAGGTGTCCCGTCTTTTGATGAGATGATGGATATCGCTTTGGTGGCAGTCGACTTTGATGATCCGACTACGAACATGCGAGGACGTCACGCCTTAGCAATCACTCAACCAACTTCGAGAGGTTATTGACCACGCCGGAGCACGATCAACCTGACCACGAGGGTCTGTTTCCTGCGAGCAAACGAAGAACAAGCAAGAAACTGAGATTGCAATCTGGATATTGCGAATATAAGATGAAAGCTTTATTGATCAAGGTGGGGTTCTGTGACGCCTTTGTCTGGTCGTTGAACACAAATGAAGTACGCGAAGTTGCAGCTATGGCAAACTCTAAACAAAACCCGAAGTATAAACGATGCCCTAAGGGCTGTATATATGGAGGAAGAGGGGGGGGGGGAATTTCGTGGCCCTTGGTGGAGGGGTCCGAAATCAACCCTATCTCTTGTTTCCCCACACATACGTACTCTAAAAATAGCCTATACTTATGTATTTCGAAATTACATGGGCCTGGCCCAATAATAAGGTGACGCAGCACCTAAAATAGCCTCGGGACGAAATTTATGAAGTGACATCTTGTATATTTCGTCCAAGGCTTCATGCACCCATTATGGTGGCTTCAAAGTCCTGAAATCATCACTTGTAACTCCGTTCTTGTTCCCCTTGCGCATGGCATCATCTCCATGCTTGTTCTTGCTCCAATGTTCATCCTTCTCCAAGCTAGGCCCTTCATTTGTAAGCAAAACAAATGTATCCAATTTAGGCAGCATCATATTCTCATGAACATTAGAATCATTACCAGGAAACGAAAGTACCTGGTAATCTAGTTGGCGTGCACGAGCTCTAGTAATTGGTCCAGTATGTATAGCAGCAGGGGCTGTGGGTGTAACAATTGTATTGATGTCCTCATCATCCTCCCCTTCTTGAAATGAAGTCGTCCTCGACGGAAGTTCATCTTCCTCACCCAAATAAGGCTTCAAATCTACAATGTTAAAAGTGGGACTAACCCCAAAATCTGCAGGCAGCTCAAGTTTATATGCATTATCATTTATTTTCTCTAACACCTTAAAGGGACCATCAGCACGTGGCATTTACTTTGATTTGCGCAAATCAGGAAATCTATCCTTACGCAAATGTAACCAAACAAGATCTCCAGGTGCAAACACAACATGTTTTCTACCCTTATCTCCAGCAAGTTTATATTTAGCATTCATACGCTCAATGTTTTCCTTAGTTAACTCATGCATTTTTAAAATCAATTCAGCACGTTGTTTAGCATCAAAATTAACCTTCTCCGAAGATGGAAGAGGCAACAAATCAATAGGTGCACGAGGTAGGAAACCATACACAACTTCAAAAGGGCACATCTTAGTAGTAGAATGCAATGAACGATTATAAGCAAATTCAATATGAGGCAAGCATTCCTCCCACATTTTCTTATTATTCTTCAAAACAGCCCTAAGCATAGTAGACAACGTTCTATTGACTACTTCAGTTTGTCCATCAGTTTGGGGGTGACAAGTAGTACTAAAAAGCAGTTTAGTCCCCAACTTAGCCCATAAACATCTCCAAAAGTGGCTAAGAAATTTAGTATCACGATCTGAAACAATAGTATTTGGCACACCATGCAAGCGAATTATTTCACGAAAGAACAAATCAGCAACATTAACAGCATCATCGCTTTTATGACATGGTATAAAGTGTGCCATTTTCGAGAATCTATCCACGACAACAAATATGCTATCCCTCCCCTTCTTTGTTCGAGGTAAACCTAAAACAAAGTCCATAGATATATCCTCCCAAGGAACACTAGGTACAGGCAAAGGCATATATAAACCATGAGGATTGAGTCGTGACTTAGCTTTTTGACATGTAGTGCAGCGAGCAATAAAACGCTCAACATCCCGTCTCATCTTTGGCCAAAAGAAATGTGTAGCAAGTACGTCCTCCGTCTTCTTCACGCCAAAGTGTCCCATTAATCCTCCTCCATGCGCCTCCTGCAACAACAAAAGACGAACGGAGCTAGCTGGAATGCATAGCTTGTTAGCACGAAACACAAATCCATCGTTAACGACAAACTTGTTCCACATTCTTCCTTCTTTACAATTCTGCATTACATCTTTAAAATCAGCATCATGCACATATTGATCTTTGATGGTCTCCAAACCAAATATTTTGAAGTCAAGTTGTGAAAGCATAGTATAGCGGCGAGAAAATGCATCAGCAATAACATTTTCTTTTCCCTTCTTGTGTTTAATGACATAAGGAAAAGTCTCAATGAATTCAACCCATTTAGCATGTCTACTATTCAGTTTAGCTTGACTTTTAATATGTTTCAAAGATTCATGATCAGAATGGATAACAAATTCTTTGGGCCATAAATAATGTTGCCATGTTTCTAAAGTCCGAACAAGAGCATATAATTCTTTATCACAAGTAGAATAATTCAGACTAGGCCCACTCAATTTTTCAGAAAAGTATGCAACAGGTTTGCCATCTTGTAATAACACACAACCTAATCCAATTCCACTAGCATCACATTCAAGCTCAAAAGTCTTATTAAAATCAGGAAGTTGGAGTAAAGGAGCATGTGCCAACTTATCTTTCAATACCGAGAAGGCTTCTTCCTGTGCGGTACCCCAAAGAAAAGGCACATCTTTCTTTGTAAGCTCATTGAGAGGTGCAGCAATGGTGCTGAAATCTCTCACAAAACGCCTATAGAATTCCAGCGAGGCCAAGGAAACTCCTCACTTGTGTCACCGTTTTGGGCTGCGGCCAACTCTCAATAGCTTCAATCTTGGCTTTATCAACTTCAATTCCCTGTGGAGTAACAACATAGCCAAGAAAAGATACTCGGTCGGTGCAAAAGGTGCACTTCCCAAGGTTACGAAACAAACGTGCATCACGTAGAGCAATACAAACAGCACGTAAATGTTCCAAATGTTCTTCCAAAGATCTGCTATAAATCAATATGTCATCAAAGTAAACTACCACAAATCTCATGAAAGTACTAGGTGCATTAGTTAACCCAAAAGGCATGACTAACCACTCATATAATCCAAACTTAGTTTTAAATGCTGTTTTCCATTCATCTCCCAATTTCATACGAATTTGATGGTATTCACTACGCAAATCAACTTTGGAGAATATTGTAGAGCCACTCAATTCATCAAGCATATCATCTAGCCTAGGAATAGGATGACGATAACGAATAGTAATATTATTAATGCCTCTACAATCAACACACATACGTGATGTACCATCCTTTTTCGGCACTAGAATAATAGGAACAACACAAGGACTAAGGGATTCGCGTATATAACCTGTGTCAAGAAGCTCTTGTACTTGACGCATAATCTCCTTCGTCTCCTCTGGATTGGTACGGTATGGTGCACGGTTTGGCAGTGAAGCACCGGGAATTAAGTCAATCTGATGCTCAATCCCTCGAATAGGCGGTAATCCCGGTGGCAGGTCTTGTGGAAAGACGTCAGCGAACTCCTGCAAAATGTTAGTGACAGCAGGAGGCAAAGAGGAAGGCACGTCCTCGAATGAAAATAATGCCTCTTTGCATACAAAAGCATAGCAAACAGATTTGCTGAAATCTAGCTCATCAATATCAGATTTGGTGGCAAATAAACATGCAATTTTCAATTTAATTTCAGAAGCAACACTAGATGGTTTATTATTAGGCTTCATTTGTTGCTCAAATTCTTTTGCCACAATCTGATTTTCACTCTTATTCGTCTCCTGTTTTGCTTTATTAGCTCTATTAATATCATCTTTCAAAATGGAATCAGGAGTCATAGGAAGCAAAGTAATATTTTTATCCTTATGAACAAGAGTATAGTGATTGTTTCTACCATGGTGTACAAATTTTTTATCAAATTGCCATGGTCTACCAAGTAATAAGGAACATGCTTGCATAGGTACCACATCACGATCAACATAATCAGCATATGTAGAGATACTAAAATGCACACGAACAGTACGTGTTACCTTAACCTTGCCGCTGTTGTTGAACCATTGGATGTAGTAAGGATGTGGATGTGGTCTTGTGGTGAGAGAAAGCTTCTCCACCATCTCCATGCTAGCCAAGTTGTTGCAGCTCCCTCCGTCTATTATGACGCGCACAGAACGTTCCTTCACAACTCCCTTGGTATGGAACAAATTGTGCCTCTGATTTTGCTCAGCTTGTGTGACCTGCACACTCAAAACACGTTGAGCAACTAAACATTCATACCTGTCAGCGTCTTCAGGAGCCATGTATTGCGTCTCATGATCAGAATCATCTCCACCATGTTCTTCACGTGTAATAAGAGCCAAAGTCTCCTCATCATAGTCACTAGCGGACTCATATCCACCATCTGCGGTAGCAATCATTACACGCGGAGATTTGCATTCTCTCGCATAATGACCTCCTACCTTACAACGACGACAAATAATATCACTTGTGTGCCCTGTTGATGCCATGGAAGAAGAAGAACTCTGTGCAGGCCCAGCAGGTGCGCTCTTGGCAGATAATGGTGGTTGTGCCTGTTTTCTTGTATCACGACTGGAGGAGGCACCTGATTGAGGTGCTGGTGCAGTTGAAGTAGAAGATGCACGCGGTGTCCATGATGAAGGTCGGCCTGCAGAAAAGTTAGATCGCGCCAATGCTTGTCGATCCTGCACTTCACGTTCAGCTTTACAAGCAAGATGGAATAAACGAGTGATATTAGTATACTCCTTATAGTCTAGAATGGTCTGAATCTCTCTATTTAATCCACCCAGAAAACGTGCAAGCATAGCTTCATTCTCCTCAACAATACCACATCTAATCATGCCAGTTTGTAATTCCTGATAATATTCTTCTACAGAATTTTTCCCTTGTCTTAAACGCTGCAATTTTTGAAGCAATTCACGTTGATAATATGGTGGAACCCAGCGCGTACGCATAGCAGTTTTCAAAGCAGCCCAAGTAGTTGGAATAGGATATAATCTACAATGTTCAGACCACCATACACATGCAAAACTAGTGAAAGCACAAACAGCAGCAGCAACCCGTCTCTCCTCGGGATATTGTAAACATGTAAAACGTTGTTCAGTTTCTAACTCCCAAGTAAGATATATATCAGGAACATATCTACCCTCAAATGGTGGAATATTCAATTTCAGTTTAGGAATATGCACATCATCTCGTACCTGAGGTGGTGGTGCAGGCCTACCATTACGAATATATACTTGAGGTCGACCTGCTGGTGGTGGTGCTGGTGGGTGCACGTAGTTCTGATTTTGATCAACCTCATCCTCATAATCGCCCGCATACTCATCATCCTCCTGGGTACCAGCAGCAGCAGTAGCAGGAGCCAAAGAAGCATCAATAATAGGAACAGCAGCACCAGAAGTTTGGCCATCCTCAATAGGAACACGCTTCGCTCGTCCATACTGATTCGGAAGGATGCATTGTTGTTGGTGTTGCAGAGGTGCGATAGGTGCAGCCGGCGGCGGTGGTGGTAAACGCGCGAGCAATTCATTAAACTTGCTATCAAGCTTTGTTTCGAACGTCTTCTCCATGCCATCTATCTTCTCCATGGCCTCGTCAAATCTGTTTAGCACATCTTGCACCTGTCCACTCATCATTTGCTGAAATTTATCATGTAGCTGTTTGTTCGTCAGGTTCTCCCAATCAGTCTCATCAGCTTGTGATCCTACCATGGTTAGCAGCAAATAGAAACACACAAGAATATGATCTTACAGACTACTAAGAAGTGGTGGTGGTGTATCACAAACCCGTCAAGCAAATCTCAAATTCTTACCAGTTCTTACCCAGCAGCAGGTGGTGATCGGCAACCGTTGTAGTCAAAACTCTCAAAGCTTGGATAGAGCGATTACCAGGGAGAGTCAAACGCACGACGTAGATGTATGTGGAACTGGGAAGGCTTATAATATGGTAGCAAAAGGGGTCAGCAAAAATCAATTCAGAGATGCAAAGTTGAATAAATGCTCAACGACGGTACTGTGCTGGTCCTAGGCTAGACCGTGCTAGAGACGCGAGCCTAGAACACTAACAAAATCACGGCGCTGCACGTAAACAAGGGAAAAACACACTCTGGAGTTTTTTCGCACTTTTTTTTTGCGCTCTTTTTTTTGCGCTGCTTTTTTTTTTTGCGAAAAATCACTATAATGGCGAGTGTCTCAAAACTCTTCCTAGGTCAAACTGACAGGATGGGCACGAAATTTTTTCGACCAATTTTTTTTTCGTTTTTACGACTGCCGGACCCAAAAACTGGAAACGGGTCAAAAAAAACTTCCTACAATGGCACCTGTCTCAAAACACTCAGAAACACCTAAAAATAGGATAGCCAGAATTTTTTTCGAAAAATGCGTTTTCGAAAATTTTTGGGCCTAAACGGAGGGTGGTTTCCGGACTCTTTTTTTTCCGAAACCTACTCCGGCAAGGAAACACGAATCGGAAACTAGATGGATCTCGAAAACACACCTAATATGCAAGGAACTCGGATTGGTGGTGGATATATGGTGGTGGTATATGGCAGCGGTGGTGGTATATGACAGCGGTGGTAATATATGGATATGGATCGGTGGTTGTATATGGATACGGATTGGTGGTGGTATATGGATACGGATTCGGAGCGGTGGTGGTAGGTGACAGGGGCGATGATGATGGTGTGGTGGCGGCGTGACAACTTATGACCAGAACTCGAAACTCTAAAAGACTAACGCTAAGACCAGCAACTAGACACGACGATGCAACCGCAAATTCAACAAAGCAAAACCCTAAAAAGATTATGCAAAGGCTCAGATTGGTTCGGATATGATGAACTAACCCTAATTTTTTTTTGGCTTTTTCGTGGACTGTAGGTATGAAGAACAGACTCGACCTAAACTACGAAAAACTGTAAAATCTCACCGAGCAACCTGGAAATCTGATACCACTTGATAGAGGCAAAGGTGTCCCATCTTTCGATCAGATGATGGATATCGCTTTGGTGGCAGTCGACTTTGACGATCCGACTACGAACGTGCGAGGACGTCGCGCCTTAGCAATCGCTAAACCAACTCCGAGAGGTTATTGACCATGCCGGAGCACGATCAACCTGACCACGAGGGTCTGTTTCCTGCGAGCAAACGGAGAACAAGCAAGAAACTGAGATTGCAATCTGGATATTGCGAATATAAGATGAAAGCTTTATTGATCAAGGTGGGGCTCTGTGACGCCTTTGTCTGGTCGTTGAACACAAACGAAGTACGCGAAGTTGCAGCTATGGCAAACTTTTAATCTAAACAAAACCCGAAGTCTAAACAATGCCCTAAGGGCTGTATATATGGAGGAAGAGGGGGGGGGGGAATTTCGTGGCCCTTGGTGGAGGGGTCCGAAATCAACCCTATCTCTTATTTCCCCCACATACGTACTCTAAAAATAGCCTATACTTATGTATTTCGAAATTACATGGGCCTGGCCCAATAATAAGGTGACGCAGCACCTAAAATAGCCTCGAAACAAAATTTATGAAGTGGCATCTTGTATATTTGGTCCAAGGCTTCATGCACCCATTATGGTGGCTTCAAAGTCCTGAAATCATCACTTGTAACTCCGTTCTTGTTCCCCTTGCGCATGCCATCATCTCCATGCTTGTTCTTGCTCCAATGTTCATCCTTCTCCAAGCTAGGCCCTTCATTTGTAAGCAAAACAAATGTATCCAATTTAGGCAGCATCATATTCTCATGAACATTAGAATCGTTACCAAGAAACGAAAGTACCTGTTAATTTAGTTGGCGTGCACGAGCTCTAGTAATTGGTCCAGTATGTATAGCAGCAGGGGCTGTGGGTGTAACAATTGTATTGATGTCCTCATCACGCTCTATCCAAGCTTTGAGAGTTTTGACTACAACGGTTGCCGATCACCGCTTGCTGCTGGGTAAGAACTGGTAAGAATTTGAGATTTGCTTGACGGATTTGTGACACCCACCACCACCTCTTGTTAGTAGTCTGTAGGATCATATTCTTGTGTGTTTCTATTGATGCTAACCATGCCAGGATCACAAGCCGACGAGACTGACTGGGAGAACATGACGAATAAGGATTTGCATGATAAATTTCAGCAAATGATGAGTGGACAGGTGCAAGATGTGCTAAACAGATTTGAAGAGGCCATGGAGAAGATAGATGGCATGGAGAAGACGTTCGAAACAAAGCTCGATAACAGATTTAATGAACTGCTTGCGCGTCTTCCACCACCGGCTGCACCTGCCGCACCTCTGCAACAACAACAACAGCAATTACCTCCAGGTCGCGAAACAGCCCTCCGCCGAGCGAGCCGTGTACTTCTTCGGCGTGGCCAAACTGTTGGTGCGGCTGTTGATACTTCTGTGGCTCCTTCTGCTGATACGGAGGATGATGAATATGCGGGCGATTATGAGGATGAGGTTGATAAATCTGAACTACGTGCAGCCACCAGCACCACCACCAGCAGGTCGACCTCAGGTATATATTCGCAATGGTAGGCCCGCACCACCACCTCAGGTACAAGATGATGTCCATATTCCTAAACTAAAATTGAATATTCCACCATTTGAGGGTAGATATGTTCCTGATATATATCTTACTTGGGAGTTAGAAACTGAACAACGATTTACATGTTTACAATATCCTGAGGAGAGACGGGTTGCTGTTGTTGTTTGTGCTTTCACTATTTTTGCATGTGTATGGTGGTCGGAACATTGTAGATTATATCCTATTCCAACTACTTGGGCTGCTTTGAAAACTGCTATGAGTACGCGTTGGGTTCCACCATATTATCAACGTGAATTGCTTCAAAAATTGCAGCGTTTAAGACAAGGGAAAAATTCTGTAGAAGAATATTATCAGGAATTACAAACTAGCATGATTAGATGTGGTATTGTTGAGGAGAATGAAGCTATGCTTGCACATTTTCTGGGTGGATTAAATAGAGAGATTCAGGCCATTCTAGACTATAAGGAGTATACTAATATCACTCGTTTATTCCATCTTGCTTGTAAAGCTGAACGTGAAGTGCAAGATCGACAAGCATTGGGGCGAACTAACTTTTCTGCAGGCCGACCTTCATCATGGACACCGCGTGCATCTTCTACTTCAACTGCACCAGCACCTCCATCAGGTGCCACCTCCAGCCGTGATACAAGAAAATAGGCACAACCACCATTATCTGCCAAGAGCGCACCTGCGGGGCCTGCACAGTGTTCTTCTTCTTCCATAGCATCAACAGGGCACACAAGTGATATTATTTGTCGTCGTTGTAAGGGAGGAGGTCATTATGCGAGAGAATGCAAATCTCAGTGTGTGATGATTGCTACCGAGGATGGTGGGTATGAGTCCGCTGGTGACTATGATGAGGAGACTTTGGCTCTTATTACACGTGAAGAACATCGTGGAGATGATTCTGATCATGAGACGCAATACATGGCTCCTGAAGACGCTGACAGGTATGAATGTTTAGTTGCTCAACGTGTTTTGAGTGTGCAGGTCACACAAGCTGAGCAAAATCAGAGGCACAATTTGTTCCATACCAAGGGAGTTGTGAAGGAACGTTCTGTGCGCGTCATCATAGACGGAGGGAGCTGCAACAACTTGGCTAGCATGGAGATGGTGGAGAAGCTTTCTCTCACCACAAGACCACATCCACATCCTTACTACATCCAATGGTTCAACAACAGCGGCAAGGTTAAGGTAACACGTACTGTTCGTGTGCATTTTAGTATCTCTACATATGCTAATTATGTTGATTGTGATGTGGTACCTATGCAAGCATGTTCCTTATTACTTTTCAGACCATGGCAATTTGATAAAAATTCTGTACACCATGGTAGAAACAATCACTATACTCTTGTTCATAAGGATAAAAATATTACTTTGCTTCCTATGACTCCTGATTCCATTTTGAAAGATGATATTAATAGAGCTAATAAAGCAAAACAGGAGAAGAATAAGAGTGAAAATCAGATTGTGGCAAAAGAATTTGAGCAGCAAATGAAGCCTAATAATAAACCATCTAGTGTTGCTTCTGAAATTAAATTGAAAAGTGCATGTTTATTTGCCACCAAATCTGATGTTGATGAGCTAGATTTCAGCAAATCTGTTTGCTATGCTTTTGTGTGCAAAGAGGCATTATTTTCATTCGAGGACGTGCCTTCCTCTTTGCCTCTTGCTGTCACTAACATTTTGCAGGAGTTCGCTGACGTCTTTCCACAAGACATGCCACCGGGATTACCGCCTATTCGAGGGACTCAGCATCAGATTGACTTAATTCCCGGTGCTTCACTGCCAAACCGTGCACCATACCGTACCAATCCAGAGGAGACGAAGGAGATTATGCGTCAAGTACAAGAGCTTCTCGACAAAGGTTATATACGCGAATCCCTTAGTCCTTGTGTTGTTCCTATTATTCTAGTGCCGAAAAAGGATGGTGCATCACGTATGTGTGTTGATTGTAGAGGCATTAATAATATTACTATTCGTTATCGTCATCCTATTCCTAGGCTAGATGATATGCTTGATGAATTGAGTGGCTCTACAATATTCTCCAAAGTTGATTTGCGTAGTGGATACCATCAAATTCGTACGAAATTGGGAGATGAATGGAAAACAACATTTAAAACTAAGTTTGGATTATATGAGTGGTTAGTCATGCCTTTTGGGTTAACTAATGCACCTAGTACTTTCATGAGATTAATGAATGAAGTTTTACGTGCTTTCATTGGACGATTTGTGGTAGTTTACTTTGATGACATATTGATTTATAGCAGATCTTTGGAAGAACATTTGGAACATTTACGTGCTATTTTTATTGCTCTACGTGATGCACGTTTGTTTGGTAACATTGGGAAGTGCACCTTTTGCACCGACCGAGTATCTTTTCTTTGCTATGTTGTTACTCCACAGGGAATTGAAGTTGATAAAGCCAAGATTGAAGCTATTGAGAGTTGGCCGCAGCCCAAAACGGTCACACAAGTGAGGAGTTTTCTTGGCCTCGCTGGATTCCATAGGCGTTTTGTGAGAGATTTCAGCACCATTGCTGCACCTCTCAATGAGCTTACAAAGAAAGATGTGCCTTTTCTGTGGGGTACCGCACAGGAAGAAGCCTTCACGGTATTGAAAGATAAGTTGACACATGCTCCTTTACTCCAACTTCCTGATTTTAATAAGACTTTTGAGCTTGAATGTGATGCTAGTGGAATTGGATTAGGAGGTGTGTTATTACAAGATGGCAAACCTGTTGCATACTTTTCTGAAAAATTGAGTGGGCCTAGTCTGAATTATTCTACTTATGATAAAGAATTATATGCTCTTGTTCGGAATTTAGAAACTTGGAAACATTATTTATGGCCCAAAGAATTTGTTATACATTTTGATCATGAATCTTTGAAACATATTAAAAGTCAAGCTAAACTGAATCGTAGACACGCTAAATGGGTTGAATTCATTGAGACTTTCCCTTATGTCATTAAACACAAGAAGGGAGAAGAAAATGTTATTGCTGACGCATTGTCTCGTCGCTATACTATGCTTTCACAACTTGACTTCAAAATATTTGGTTTGGAGACCATCAAAGATCAATATGTGCATGATGCTGATTTTAAAGATGTAATGCAGAATTGTAAAGAAGGAAGAATGTGGAACAAGTTTGTCGTTAACAATGGATTTGTGTTTCGTGCTAACGAGCTATGCATTCTAGCTAGCTCCATTCGTCTTTTGTTGTTGCAGGAGGCGCATGGAGGAGGATTAATGGGACAAATCAATAGGTGCACGAGGTAGGAAACCATACACAACTTCAAAAGGGCACATCTTAGTAGTAGAATGCAATGAACGATTATAAGCAAATTCAATATGAGGCAAGCATTCCTCCCACATTTTCTTATTACTCTTCAAAACAGCCCTAAGCATAGTAGACAATGTTCTATTGACTACTTCAGTTTGTCCATCAGTTTGGGGGTGACAAGTATTACTAAAAAGCAGTTTAGTCCCCAACTTAGCCCATAAACATCTCCAAAAGTGGCTAAGAAATTTAGTATCACGGTCTGAAACAATAGTATTTGGCACACCATGCAAGCGAATAATGTCACGAAAGAACAAATCAGCAACATTAACAGCATCATCGCTTTTATGACATGGTATAAAGTGTGCCATTTTCAAGAATCTATCCACGACAACAAATATGCTATCCCTCCCCTTCTTTGTTCGAGGTAAACCTAAAACAAAGTCCATAGATATATCCTCCCAAGGAACACTAGGTACAGGCAAAGGCATATATAAACCATGAGGATTGAGTCGTGACTTAGCTTTTTGACATGTAGTGCAGCGAGCAATAAAACGCTCAACATCCCGTCTCATCTTTGGCCAAAAGAAATGTGTAGCAAGTACGTCCTCCGTCTTCTTCACGCCAAAGTGTCCCATTAATCCTCCTCCATGCGCCTCCTGCAACAACAAAAGACGAACGGAGCTAGCTGGAATGCATAGCTTGTTAGCACGAAACACAAATCCATCGTTAACGACAAACTTGTTCCACATTCTTCCTTCTTTGCAATTCTGCATTACATCTTTAAAATCAGCATCATGCACATATTGATCTTTGATGGTCTCCAAACCAAATATTTTGAAGTCAAGTTGTGAAAGCATAGTATAGCGACGAGACAATGCATCAGCAATAACATTTTCTTTTCTCTTCTTGTGTTTAATGACATAAGGGATTGCTAAGGCGCGACGTCCTCGCACGTTCGTAGTCGGATCGTCAAAGTCGACTTCCACCAAAGCGATATCCATCATCTCATCGGAAGACGGGACACCTTTGCCTCTATCAAGTGGTATCAGATTTCCAGGTTGCTCGGTGAGATTTTACAGTTTTTCGTAGTTTAGATCGAGTCTGTTCTTCATACCTACAGTCCACGAAAAAGCCAAAAAAAAATTAGGGTTAGTTCATCATATCCGAACCAATCTGAGCCTTTGCATAATCTTTTTAGGGTTTTGCTTTGTTGAATTTGCGGTTGCATCGTCGTGTCTAGTTGCTGGTCTTAGAGTCTAGTCTTTTAGAGTTTCGAGTTCTGGTCATAAGTTGTCACGCCGCCGCCGCACCATCATCATCGCCCCTGCCATCTACCACCACCGCACCGAATCCGTATCCATATACCACCACCAATCCGTGTCCATATACCACCACCGATCCATATCCATATACTACCACCGCTACCACCACCGCTGCCATATACCACCACCATATATCCACCACCAATCCGTGTCCATATACCACCACCGATCCATATTGATGAGGACATGACTACCTTGGATATGACCAAAAATATTGCATATATGCATATTTGTCAGGTGATTTCTAGTGCAAACTATTCAATAATCTATTTGTGTTATCCAGAACAAAAATACTTCACACACTTTTGTGTTTTGTCTAATTGTAGGTGTATGGGACATTTGTACAATCCACATATGAAGATAAGGAAGAAAGAGATGTTTATTTGCTGTCCAAAAAGTTCTCTCACGTCACTTTTGGCCCAAGAGAAGATAGAGTCCAAGTCTCTCACGTTCTGGATTCAGATTCGGACTGCACAGACATACCTGACTCAAAACGCACACAAGTTTTTCATATGGACTCCGAATTGGGTGATTCTTTTTTTGTTGGAAACTAGATTTCATGCACTTTCCAACCCAATTGGAATCACCTTCAAATTCGTCCGGAGCGTTGAGTTGTGGACGAAACAATCTGATGCTGCAGCAGAATCCGAGTCAAACTACAAGTCCAAAGGTGTTACATCACCTCCACTTGGGCCCATTGGCCTTGTACGACCTAGATTTAGTTTTAGGCTGCCTTGGGACGTCCTCCCACCTCCTTGGCCGCCACCCCTTGCTCCTATATAAGTAGATCCATCTAGTAGCTTTTCGTTGGGATTTGTTTAGTTAAAAGTTAGCCATTGCAACTTCGTGTACTTCGTTTGTGTCCAACGACCAGACCAAGACCGCTTCCGGATCCCCACCATTATCAATACTTCATATATATTTGCAATATTCAGATTGCTTTATCATATTCTTGCTCGTTCTTCGATTGCTTGCAGGAATAGACCTTCCTGGTCAGGCTGACCGTGCTTCCAGCATTGTCAGTAACCTCAGGAGATTGGTTTAGCGATTGCTAAGGCGCAACGTCGTGCACGTTTGTAGTCGGATCGTCAAAATCGTCTCCACCAAATCGATAGTTATCATCTCATCGAAAGATTGGGACACCCTCGCCTCTATCAAGTGGTATCAGTTTTCAGGTTGCTCGGTGAGAATTTCCAGTTTTCCTAGATTAGATTTATTTTCTTACCTATTGTCCAAGAAAAAGCCACAAAAAAGAGTTAGATCTATTCATCCTTGGTCCAAGCCAGTCTGAGCCTTTGCAATTTTCTTTTCATTGTTTGCATTATTGAATTATCGGTTGCATCGCCGTGTCGAGTTGCTGGTCTTAGTGTCTAGTTCCTTTAGAGTTTTGAGTTCTGTTCACATTAGTCACGCAGCCGCTGCATCATTATCCCATCCCCTGTCCACCATCCCATCCACCAATTTCCACCGTGTGCTACGCACTATTTATTGTCATAATCATAGTTGAGGTCACTCACATCTTCGCCTGATCGAATCTGTATCTTATCTAGTTTGTCTTGAAAAGAGGGAGAAAAAGAAGATAAAGAAAAAAAAGAGAGAAAAAAGGAAAGAAAAAAAAAGAAAAAGAGGGAGAAGAAAAAGAAAAAAAAGGCGTGAGAAAAAAAAGAGAGAAGAAAAAAAATTGGATCTATCTAGAATCAATCTCGTACCTGAATTCGGATTGGAATCTGTTTTGCGCACTGTTCAGTAAAACAGGTGTATCTTCCTCATACGAAGTCCGTTTTGGCTCCATTAATACTCAAATTGAAGCTAGCAACGAGCCGCATCTAAATAGTTGCAGAAGCTAGTTCAATATTTGACACCTAAAAATCGGCTTCTAAATAGGTCTTTTTGCCCTTCGAAGTTCGTGAACACAGCTTGTTCCAATTTTTCAGGCCAGTTTTAGAATTCTTTGACTCCTCATATCAACTCGGAATTGAGTGATTTTTTTTGCATTGGGAAGCTTGAGTTAGTAGCATTCTTTGAAAGAATTTATCAGAAAATTGTCTCAAACTTTTCAAGAGGAAAGTTGGAGAGAGAGTTGTTGTATATCCTGCTTGGCAGTTGTTTTTCATCATTATTTTTGCTGCCATTGTGATCTTCACTTATATCTTGCTGTCAAGAGCTACTTAGTATCCTTCATTGATGCTGTTGTGCTACGTCGTGACCTCATTAGTGTTCTAGGCTCGCGTCTCTAGTCCGGTCTAGCCTAGGACCATCACAGTACCGTCGTTGAGCGTTTATTCAACATTGCATCTTTGAATTGATTATTGCTAATCTTTTGCTACCATATATAGCCAACCCAGCTCCACATATTTCTACACCGTGTATATGTACGCTCCCCTGGCAATCGCTTTCATCAATATTCTGAGTTACTTGACACCGCTGGTTGCCGATCACCGTCTGCTGCATGGTAAGAACTTGTAAGACATTGATATTTGCTTTACTGTGAGCGTTTTACCACCACATCCTAGTAGTTATAGGAACATTATTTTTGGGTTTTGTTTCTTGTTCTACTAATCATGACAGGATCCAGAGTCAATTCATGGGCTTTGTCGATCGCGGGAGACGTGCCACCACCTTTGCAAATACCACAACCGTCACGAGAGGTGCACAAACATCCAAATGCACATGATCAGGTTAATGTATCTATACCACCATTTAATGGCCGTTTTAAACCTGCTTTATATATTGAATGGGAGTTCAACATAAAAAATATATTTGCTTCCCATAATTTCGATGAACATAAAAAGGTTAAGGTTGCGGTTGGTTCTTTCACTGGTTATGCTTTGGTTTGGTGGAGTGAATATTGTCGGTTACACCCTGATTATATACCTACTACTTGGGATGATTTGAAACTTGCCATGCGACATACTTTCGTCCCTGCTTATTATACTCGTGACATGATTAAGAAGTTGCAACACTTAAAACAAGGTAGTGAAACTGTAACAAAATATTATGATGATTTACAAACTACCTTGTTGCATTCCTCTTTAGAAGAAAGTGAAGATGATTTTATGGATAGATTTTGGGGAGGATTAAACCGTGATATTCAAGAGATACTACTTCATGAAGAGTGTTATCCTATGGACCATTTGTTTCATCTTGCTCGCAAAGCTGAACAGGAAATAAAACGACGTGTTGGCCACGAGGAGAACAAGCGCACGATTCACATTCCAAGAGTTGATATGATTGTTCCTTCAACTACTAGGCATACTATGACAACCACATCCGTTGTTGTCAGGACTACATCACCTCCACCATGTGACACATCGCCCCCGAGAGTGGCTACATCATCTGAGTTGATCATAAGAGGTAATGACAAAGGTACTAATCTTCCATCTCTACATGAGAATGATGAATGCCTTGTCAATTTGAATGCACCATCTTGTGAGCTACCCACTACTTTGATCACACCACCTATTTTAGAGGACTACGTTGATAATTTGACTTTGCCATGTGATCAAACAACTGAAATACCAACAATTTTGAGTGCACCCATTGAATTAACTATTGATGCAAAAGAACCAATGTTTAATCATTTTGATATGACCTCTAATCTTGGTGATGATTCTGTGTTGAATGACTTATTGCATGTTTGCTTATTTAAGCATGTTGTAGCATGTAAAATTGATGCAAGTAAGGTTTATTCACCAATGTTGGGATGGTTTAATGATGAACATTGTCAATTTTTTGAAATGAATAAGAGCTTAACTTATATGTGCAAACTGAGTTGCAATATTTTCATGCCTTCTACTTCTTGTGCTAATTTTTTGGCTTTAGATTTTATGAACTATGCAAGTTACTCATCTATTCATGTGTCATATATGCAAAAATCAAGGGAAGTAAAAATGGATGACATATACATATACAACATGTACACCTTGTCTCTTTTGTTAGCCACATTTCAGATTAAGCAACGCCGAGGACGGCTTTATTTTCAAGAAGGGGAGGATGATGAGGACATGACTACCTTGGATATGACCAAAAATATTGCATATATGCATATTTGTCAGGTGATTTCTAGTGCAAACTATTCAATAATCTATTTGTTTTATCCAGAACAAAAATACTTCACACACTTTTGTGTTTTGTCTAATTGTAGGTGTATGGGACATTTGTACAATCCACATATGAAGATAGGGAAGAAAGAGATGTTTATTTGCTGTCCAAAAAGTTCTCTCACGTCACTTTTGGCCCAAGAGAAGATAGAGTCCAAGTCTCTCACGTTCTGGATTCAGATTCGGACTGCACAGACATACCTGACTCAAAACGCACACAAGTTTTTCATACGGACTCCGAATTGGGTGATTCTTTTTTTATTGGAAACTAGATTTCATGCACTTTCCAAGCCAATTGGAATCACCTTCAAATTCGTCCGGAGCGTTGAGTTGTGGACGAAAGAATCTGATGCTGCAGCAGAATCCGAGTCAAACTACAAGTCCAAAGGTGTTACATCACCTCCACTTGGGCCCATTGGCCTTGTACGACCTAGATTTAGTTTTAGGCTGCCTTGGGACGTCCTCCCACCTCCTTGGCCGCCACCCCTTGCTCCTATATAAGTAGATCCATCTAGTAGCTTTTCGTTGGGATTTGTTTAGTTAAAAGTTAGCCATTGCAACTTCGTGTACTTCGTTTGTGTCCAACGACCAGACCAAGACCGCTTCCGGATCCCCACCATTATCAATACTTCATATATATTTGCAATATTCAGATTGCTTTATCATATTTTTGCTCGTTCTTCGATTGCTTGCAGGAATAGACCTTCCTGGTCAGGCTGACCGTGCTTCCAGCATTGTCAGTAACCTCAGGAGATTGGTTTAGCGATTGCTAAGGCGCAACGTCGTGCACGTTTGTAGTCGGATCGTCAAAGTCGTCTCCACGAAATCGATAGTTATCATCTCATCGAAAGATTGGGACACCCTCGCCTCTATCACATATCCATATACTACCACCGCTACCACCACCGCTGCCATATACCACCACCATATATCCACCACCAATCCGAGTTCTTTGCTTATTAGGTTTGTTTTCGAGATCCATCTAGTTTCCGATTCGTGTTTCCCTGCCGGAGTAGGTTTCGGAAAAAAATAAAAAGAGTCGGGTAGCCACGCTCCGTTTAGGCCCAAAATTTTTCGAAAACGCATTTTTTGAAAAAATTTCTGGCTATCCTATTTTTAGGTGTTTCTGAGTGTTTTGAGACAGGTGCCATTATAGGAAGTTTTTTTTGACCCGTTTCCAGTTTTTGGGTCCGGGCAGTCGAAAAAAAAAATTCGAATTTTTTTTTCGTGCCCATCCTGTCAGTTTGACCTAGGAAGAGTTTTGAGACACTCGCCATTATAGTGCTTTTTCCCAAAAAAAAACAGCGCAAAAAAAAAGAGCGCAAAAAAAAAGAGAGAGCGAAAAGAAAAAATTTCAGAGTGTGCTTTTCCCTTGTTTACGTGCCGCGCCGTGATTTTGTTGGTGTTCTAGGCTCGCGTCTCTAGCACAGTCTAGCCTAGGACCAGCACAATACCGTCGTTGAGCGTTTATTCAACTTTGCATCTCTGAATTGATTATTGCTGACCCTTTTTGCTAGCATACTATAAGCCTTCCCAGCTCCACATACATCTACGTCGTGTGTTTGACTCTCCCTGGTAATCGCTCTATCCATACTTTGAGAGTTTTTGACTACAACGGTTGCCGATCACCGCCTACTGCTGGGTAAGAACTGGTAAGAATTTGAGATTTGCTTGACGGATTTGTGATACACCACCACCACTTCTTAGTAGTCTGTAGGATCATATTCTTGTGTGTTTCTATTGCTGCTAACCATGCCAGGATCACAAGCCGACGAGATTGACTGGGAGAACTTATCGAACAAGGAGCTTCATGATAAGTTTCAGCAAATGATGACTGAACAGGTGCAAGATGTGCTGAACAATTTTGAAGAGGCTACGGAGAAGATTACTGGCCTTGAGAAGACGTTCGAAACAAAGCTCGATAACAGATTTAATGAACTACTTGCGCGTCTTCCACCACCGGCTGCACCTGTCGCACCTCTGCAACAACAACAACTACGCCCCCTTCCGAATCAGTATGGACGAGCACAGCGTGTTCCTATTGAGCGAGGACAAAATTCTGGTGCCGCTGCTACTGCTGTTGGTGCTTCTTTGGCTCCTGCTACTGCTCCTGCTGGTACCCAGGAGGATGATGAGTATGCGGGCGATTATGAGGATGAGGTTGATCAAAATCAGATCTACGAGCAGCCACCAGCACCACCACCAGCAGGTCGACCTCAGGTATATATTCGTAATGGTAGGCCTGCACCACCACCTGAGTATGCGATGATGTCCATATTCCTAAACTGAAATTGAATATTCCACCATTTGAGGGTAGATATGTTCCTCATATATATCTTACTTGGGAGTTAGAAACTGAACAATGATTTACATGTTTACAATATCCTGAGGAGAGACGAGTTGCTGCTGATGTTTGTGCTTTCACTAGTTTTGCATGTGTATGGTGGTCTGAACATTGTAGATTATATCCTATTCCAACTACTTGGGCTGCTTTGAAAACTGCTATGCGTACGCGTTGGGTTCCACCATATTATCAACGTGAATTGCTTCAAAAATTGCAGCGTTTAAGACAAGGGAAAAATTCTATAGAAGAATATTATCAGGAATTACAAACTGGCATGATTAGATGTGGTATTGTTGAGGAGAATGAAGCTATGCTTGCCCGTTTTCTGGGTGGATTAAATAGAGAGATTCAGACCATTCTAGACTATAAGGAGTATACTAATATCACGCGTTTATTCCATCTTGCTTGTAAAGCTGAACGTGAAGTGCAGGATCGACAAGCATTGGGGCGAACTAACTTTTCTGCAGGCCGACCTTCATCATGGACACCACGTGCATCTTCTACTTCAACTGCACCAGCACCTCCATCCGGTGCCACCTCCAGCCGTGATACAAGAAAACAGGCACAACCACCATTATCTGCCAAGAGCGCACCTGCGGGGCCTGCACAGCGTTCTTCTTCTTCCATGGCATCAATAGGGCACACAAGTGATATTATTTGTCGTTGTTGTAAGGGAGGAGGTCATTATGCGAGAGAATGCAAATCTCCGCGTGTGATGATTGCTACCGCGGATGGTGGATATGAGTCCGCTAGTGACTATGATGAGGAGACTTTGGCTCTTATTACACGTGAAGAACATGGTGGAGATGATTCTGATCATGAGACGCAATACATGGCTCCTGAAGACGCTGACAGGTATGAATGTTTAGTTGATCAACGTGTTTTGAGTGTGCAGGTCACACAAGCTGAGCAAAATCAGAGGCACAATTTGTTCCATACCAAGGGAGTTGTGAAGGAACGTTCTGTGCGCGTCATCATAGACGGAGGTAGTTGCAACAACTTGGCTAGCATGGAGATGGTGGAGAAGCTTTCTCTCACCACAAGACCACATCCACATCCTTACTACATCCAATGGTTCAACAACAGCGGCAAGGTTAAGGTAACACATACTGTTCGTGTGCATTTTAGTATCTCTACATATGCTGATTATGTTGATTGTGATGTGGTACCTATGCAAGCATGTTCCTTATTACTTGGTATCCATGGCAATTTGATAAAAATTCTATACACCATGGTAGAAACAATCACTATACTCTTGTTCATAAGGATAAAAATATTACTTTGCTTCCTATGACTCCTGATTCCATTTTGAAAGATGATATTAATAGAGCTAATAAAGCACAACAGGAGAAGAATAAGAGTGAAAATCAGATTGTGGCAAAAGAATTTGAGCAACAAATGAAGCCTAATAATAAACCATCTAGTGTTGCTTCTGAAATTAAATTGAAAAGTGCATGTTTATTTGCCACCAAATCTGATATTGATGAGCTAGATTTCAGCAAATCTGTTTGCTATGCTTTTGTGTGCAAAGAGGCATTATTTTCATTCGAGGACGTGCCTTCCTCTTTGCCTCCTGCTGTCACTAACATTTTGCAGGAGTTCGCTGATGTTTTTCCACAAGACGTGCCACCGGGATTACCGCCTATTCGAGGGATTGAGCATCAGATTGACTTAATTCCCGGTGCTTCACTGCCAAACCGTGCACCATACCGTACCAATCCAGAGGAGACGAAGCAGATTATGCGTCAAGTACAAGAGCTTCTTGACACAGGTTATATACGCGAATCCCTTAGTCCTTGTGTTGTTCCTATTATACTAGTGCCGAAAAAGGATGGTACATCACGTATGTGTGTTGATTGTAGAGGCATTAATAATATTACTATTCGTTATCGTCATCCTATTCCTAGGCTAGATGATATGCTTGATGAATTGAGTGGCTCTACAATATTCTCCAAAGTTGATTTGCGTAGTGGCTACCATCAAATTCGTATGAAATTGGGAGATGAATGGAAAACAGCATTTAAAACTAAGTTTGGATTATATGAGTGGTTAGTCATGCCTTTTGGGTTAACTAATGCACCTAGTACTTTCATGAGATTAATGAACGAAGTTTTACGTGCTTTCATTGGACGATTTGTGGTAGTTTACTTTGATGACATATTGATTTATAGCAGATCTTTGGAAGAACATTTGGAACATTTACGTGCTGTTTTTATTGCTCTACGTGATGCACGATTGTTTGGTAACCTTGGGAAGTGCACCTTTTGCCCCGACCGAGTATCTTTTCTTGGCTATGTTGTTACTCCACAGGGAATTGAAGTTGATAAAGCCAAGATTGAAGCTATTGAGAGTTGGCCGCAGCCCAAAATGGTCACACAAGTGAGGAGTTTTCTTGGCCTCGCTGGATTCTATAGGCGTTTTGTGAGAGATTTCAGCACCATTGTTGCACCTCTCAATGAGCTTACAAAGAAAGATGTGCCTTTTCTTTGGGGTACTGCACAGGAAGAAGCCTTCACGGTATTGAAAGATAAGTTGACACATGCTCCTTTACTCCAACTTCCTGATTTTAATAAGACTTTTGAGCTTGAATGTGATGCTAGTGGAATTGGATTAGGAGGTGTGTTATTACAAGATGGCAAACCTGTTGCATACTTTTCTGAAAAATTGAGTGGGCCTAGTCTGAATTATTCTACTTATGATAAAGAATTATATGCTCTTGTTCGGACTTTAGAAACATGGCAACATTATTTATGGCCCAGAGAATTTGTTATACATTCTGATCATGAATCTTTGAAACATATTAAAAGTCAAGCTAAACTGAATCGTAGACATGCTAAATGGGTTGAATTCATTGAGACTTTCCCTTATGTCATTAAACACAAGAAGGGAAAAGAAAATGTTATTGCTGATGCATTGTCTCGTCGCTATACTATGCTTTCACAACTTGACTTCAAAATATTTGGTTTGGAGACCATCAAAGATCAATATGTGCATGATGCTGATTTTAAAGATGTAATGCAGAATTGTAAAGAAGGAAGAATGTGGAACAAGTTTGTTGTTAACGATGGATTTGTGTTTCGTGCTAACAAGCTATGCATTCCAGCTAGCTCCGTTCGTCTTTTGTTATTGCAGGAGGCGCATGGAGGAGGATTAATGGGACACTTTGGCGTGAAGAAGACAGAGGACGTACTTGCTACACATTTCTTTTAGCCAAAGATGAGACGGGATGTTGAGCGTTTTATTGCTCGCTGCACTACATGTCAAAAAGCTAAGTCACGACTCAATCCTCATGGTTTATATATGCCTTTGCCTGTACCTAGTGTTCCTTGGGAGGATATATCTATGGAATTTGTTTTAGGTTTACCTCGAACAAAGAAGGGGAGGGATAGCATATTTGTTGTCGTGGATAGATTCTCGAAAATGGCACACTTTATACCATGTCATAAAAGTGATGATGCTGTTAATGTTGCTGATTTGTTCTTTCGTGAAATTATTCGCTTGCATGGTGTGCCACATACTATTGTTTCAGATCGTGATACTAAATTTCTTAGCCACTTTTGGAGATGTTTATGGGCTAAGTTGGGGACTAAACTGCTTTTTAGTACTACTTGTCACCCCCAAACTGATGGACAAACTGAAGTAGTCAATAGAACGTTGTCTACTATGCTTAGGGCTGTTTTGAAGAATAATAAGAAAATGTGGGAGGAATGCTTGCCTCATATTGAATTTGCTTATAATCGTTCATTGCATTCTACTACTAAGATGTTCCCTTTTGAAGTTGTGTATGGTTTCCTACCTCGTGCACCTATTGATTTGTTGCCTCTTCCATCTTCGGAGAAGGTTAATTTTGATGCTAAACAACGTGCTGAATTGATTTTAAAAATGCATGAGTTAACTAAGGAAAACATTGAGCGCATGAATGCTAAATATAAACTTGCTGGAGATAAGGGTAGAAAACATGTTGTGTTTGCACCTGGAGATCTTGTTTGGTTACATTTGCGTAAGGATAGATTTCCTGATTTGCGCAAATCAAAGTTAATGCCACGTGCTGATGGTCCCTTTAAGGTGTTAGAGAAAATAAATGATAATGCATATAAACTTGAGCTGCCTGCAGATTTTGGGGTTAGTCCCACTTTTAACATTGCAGATTTGAAGCCTTATTTGGGTGAGGAAGATGAACTTCCGTCGAGGACGACTTCATTTCAAGCAGGGGAGGATGATGAGGACATCAATACAATTGTTACACCCACAGCCCCTGCTGCTATACATACTGGACCAATTACTAGAGCTCGTGCACGCCAACTAAATTACCAGGTACTTTCGTTTCTTGGTAATGATTCTAATGTTCATGAGAATATGATGCTGCCTAAATTGGATACATTTGTTTTGCTTACAAATGAAGGGCCTAGCTTGGAGAAGGATGAACATTGGAGCAAGAACAAGCATGGAGATGATGGCATGCGCAAGGGGAACAAGAACGGAGTTACAAGTGATGATTTCAGGACTTTGAAGCCACCATAATGGGTGCATGAAGCCTTCGACGAAATATACAAGATGCCACTTCATAAATTTCGTCCCGAGGCTATTTTAGGTGCTGCGTCACCTTATTATTGGGCCAGGCCCATGTAATTTCGAAATACATAAGTATAGGCTATTTTTAGAGTCCGTATGTGTGGGGAAACAAGAGATAGGGTTGATTTCGGACCCCTCCACCAAGGGCCACGAAATTCCCCCTCTTCCTCCATATATACAGCCCTTAGGGCATCGTTTAGACTTTGGGTTTTGTTTAGATTAAAAGTTCGCCATAGCTGCAACTTCGCGTACTTCGTTTGTGTTCAACGACCAAACAAAGGCGTCACAGAACCCCACCTTGATCAATAAAGCTTTCATCTTATATTCGCAATATCCAGATTGCAATCTTAGTTTCTTGCTTGTTCTTCGTTTGCTCGCAGGAAACAGACCCTCGTGGTCAGGTTGATCGTGCTCCGGCGTGGTCAATAACCTCTCGGAATTGGTTTAGCGATTGCTAAGGCGCGACGTCCTCGCACGTTCGTAGTCGGATCGTCAAAGTCGACTTCCACCAAAGCGAAATCCACCATCTCATCGAAAGACGGGACACCTCCGCCTCTATCAGACGGGATGTTGAGCGTTTTATTGCTCGATGCACTACATGTCAAAAAGCTAAGTCACGACTCAATCCTCATGGTTTATATATGCCTTTGCCTGTACCTAGTGTTCCTTGGGAGGATATATCTATGGACTTTGTTTTAGGTTTACCTCGAACAAAGAAGGGGAGGGATAGCATATTTGTTGTCGTGGATAGATTCTCGAAAATGGCACACTTTATACCATGTCATAAAAGCGATGATGCTGTTAATGTTGCTGATTTGTTCTTTCGTGAAATTATTCGCTTGCATGGTGTGCCAAATACTATTATTTCAGATCGTGATACTAAATTTCTTAGCCACTTTTGGAGATGTTTATGGGCTAAGTTGGGGACTAAACTGCTTTTTAGTACTATTTGTCACCCCCAAACTGATGGACAAACTGAAGTAGTCAATAGAACGTTGTCTACTATGCTTAGGGCTGTTTTGAAGAATAATAAGAAAATGTGGGAGGAATGCTTGCCTCATATTGAATTTGCTTATAATCGTTCATTGCATTCTACTACTAAGATGTGCCCTTTTGAAGTTGTGTATGGTTTCCTACCTCGTGCACCTATTGATTTGTTGCCTCTTCCATCTTCGGAGAAGGTTAATTTTGATGCTAAACAACATGCTGAATTGATTTTAAAAATGCATGAGTTAACTAAGGAAAACATTGAGCGTATGAATGCTAAATATAAACTTGCTGGAGATAAGGGTAGAAAACATGTTGTGTTTGCACCTGGAGATCTTGTTTGGTTACATTTGCGTAAGGATAGATTTCCTGATTTGCACAAATCAAAGCTAATGCCACGTGCTGATGGTCCCTTTAAGGTGTTAGAGAAAATAAATGATAATGCATATAAACTTGAGCTGCCTGCAGATTTTGGGGTTAGTCCCACTTTTAACATTGCAGATTTGAAGCCTTATTTGGGTGAGGAAGATGAGTTTCCGTCGAGGACGACTTCATTTCAAGAAGGGGAGGATGATGAGGACATCAATACAATTGTTACACCCACAGCCCCTGCTGCTATACATACTGGACCAATTACTAGAGCTCGTGCACGCCAACTAAATTACCAGGTACTTTCGTTTCTTGGTAATGATTCTAATGTTCATGAGAATATGATGCTGCCTAAATTGGATACATTTGTTTTGCTTACAAATGAAGGGCCTAGCTTGGAGAAGGATGAACATTGGAGCAAGAACAAGCATGGAGATGATGGCATGCGCAAGGGAAACAAGAACGGAGTTACAAGTGATGATTTCAGGACTTTGAAGCCACCATAATGGGTGCATGAAGCCTTGGACGAAATATACAAGATGTCACTTCATAAATTTCGTCCCGAGGCTATTTTAGGTGCTGCGACACCTTATTATTGGGCCAGGCCCATGTAATTTCGAAATATATAAGTATAGGCTATTTTTAGAGTCCGTATGTGTGGGGAAACAAGAGATAGGGTTGATTTCAGACCCCTCCACCAAGGGCCACGAAATTCCCCCCTCTTCCTCCATATATACAGCCCTTAGGGCATCGTTTAGACTTCGGGTTTTGTTTAGATTAAAAGTTCGCCATAGCTGCAACTTCGCGTACTTCGTTTGTGTTCAACGACCAGACAAAGGCGTCACAGAACCCCACCTTGATCAATAAAGCTTTCATCTTATATTCACAATATCCAGATTGCAATCTTAGTTTCTTGCTTGTTCTTCGTTTGCTCGCAGGAAACAGACCCTCGTGGTCAGGTTGATCGTGCTCCGGCGTGGTCAATAACCTCTCAGAGTTGGTTTAGCGATTGCTAAGGCGCGACGTCCTCGCACGTTCGTAGTCGGATCGTCAAAGTCGACTTCCACCAAAGCGATATCCATCATCTCATCGAAAGACGGGACACCTTTGCCTCTATCAATATGATGCTGCCTAAATTGGATACATTTGTTTTGCTTACAAATGAAGGACCTAGCTTGGAGAAGGATGAACATTGGAGCAAGAGAAAGCATGGAGATGATGGCATGCGCAAGGGGAACAATAACGGAGTTACGAGTGATGATTTCAGGTCTTTGAAGCCACCATAACGAGTGCATGAAGCCTTGGACGAAATATACAAGATGCTACTTCATAAATTTCGTCCAGAGGCTATTATAGGTGCCACGTCACCTTTTTATTGGGCCAGTCCCATGTAATTTCGAAATACATTAGTATAGACTATTTTTAGAGTCCGTATGTGTGGAGAAACAAGAGATAGGGTTGATTTCGGACCCCTCCACCAAGGGCCACGAAATTCCCCCTCTCTTCCTCCATATATACAGCCATTAGGGCACCGTTTAGACTTTGGGTTTTGTTTAGATTAAAGTTCGCCATAGCTGCAACTTCGCGTACTTCGTTTGTGTTCAACGACCAGACAAAGGCGTCACAGAACCCCACCTTGATCAATAAAGCTTTCATCTTATATTCGCAATATCCAGATTGCAATCTCAGTTTCTTGCTTGTTCTTCGTTTGTTCGCAGGAAACAGACCCTCGTGGTCCGGTTGATCGTGCTCCGGCGTGGTCAATAACCTCTCGGAGTTGGTTTAGCGATTGCTAAGGCGCGACATCCTCGCACGTTCGTAGTCGGATCATCAAAGTCGACTTCCACCAAAGCGAAATCCATCATCTCATCAAAAGACGGGACACCTTGGCCTCTATCATAACCACGTGTTGCTTCTGCCATTGTTCTGCCTCATGTGGGACGCAGATCGGCTTGGTAAATCACTGACACGTGGCACCGCATGTTAGGAAACCGCCAAGCCAATGTCCTCTAAAAATAAGAAACCTCCCCGGCCATCCGCGCGGCAAAATCACCTCCTTTTTACTAATCTTGATTCTATAGTTTTTTAGATCAATATAATGGAGATTTGTATAGACAGCACACAGGAGCAAAACCAAGTGGTACGCTTTAGGGCATCCACAATGTTTAGCCAAATGTGAAAATAGCTTTTGGCATCGATGGGAACCCCTGTGGACGGTGCTGCCAAAGCCAAAAAGATGGAACCGAAGCTCCTTGATTGATTGTTTGAAGGAATAGAAAAATGCAACATCTCTCCTCTTTCTCCCATGCTTGGACGCATGTACAGTATAGAGCACAAAGTCTACTCCCCTGTCCCGTCTATCACAAATCACAAAGCAGTGAGGCATCATCACAAAGCACAGACGAAGCAACTGTCATGGAATTGTCACGTCAGATGTCCTAGTGGAAGGACTTAGTCATGGAGCCATCGCAACTAGGAAGCTTAAAGGGGTTAATCGGGACAAATGACACGGGGTTTATACTGGTTCGGCCCCTTACGGTGAAGGTAAAAGCCTACGATCCAGTTTTGATTGGGATTGCTTATGTCTCGATTACCAGGGAGCGAAATCGCTTGACCTAGCTCTCGATCTGATCTTACTTGCCCTGAACCGCCACCGGGTCGTCCCTTTATATACAGAGGTCGACGCCCAGCGGCTCTCAGAGTCCCGACCGGCTCATAAACAGTGTCCGGCTCGGTCTCTAACTATTCTTGCCTTACAATACAAGTCATGTACATATGGCAGTTTATCTCTACGGGCCTTAAGTCGCCTCTAGGCTTTGGGCCCTTAACTGAACCGCCATCTTCAAGCTTGGTCTTGGGCTTCAAGAGTACTCGTAGGTATAACCTGGCCCCTCTTGGACGGGTCATACCTAATAGTTATATCCCCAACATTAGGCCCCAGATTGATTAGAACTGGTTCATGTCAATCTTCGACACTTAAGAAAAATATTCTTCTCTTTGCTTACAAAATTTTTGTAACCCGCCATGATGTCATCCTTCGGATTTGTGGTAACCCGCCATGACATCATCTGCCATTAATGCACGTTTTATCCAACATATCTCAATGAATCTTTATTTTAATGACCATCCCGTGATCGAGGCGTCCTTGTAGTTGGATAACCATGTTTTCGGCCACCTCGTTTTTTGCGCCCACTTATCGGTCTTTCCTTATAAATAGGCATGACCAGGTCTTTTCTCATTGTCCCCTTTTCCTCATCTTCTTCCTCTCGCAACCCTAATGCCGCTCGAGCTCCGCCGCCACCGCAGATCACCTCGTCTTCGTCGACCTCGACTGCTGCATCAACTTGAGTCGATCCAGAGAACGGCGGCGACCCTCCGCAGTAAATCTGCAGCTGTAAGTCTTCTCCTTCCTGCACCTCAGATCTGCATTAGGGTTTGCAAGTTCTTATGTGTTCTTCGTGGTTCATCACGGCTTCTTTGTAGTTCTTCCACCGCGGCCTCATTTGATCCAAAAGTAGTATGGAACTCATGTTGTAGTTGTTTCGCATCCATTTTTGATACTAGCAGATCCCTTTTGCTTGCAAAGAGGCCTCATTAGAACTCACGAACTCATCTGTACCACATTTTTGGGTCTAGAATATTTTCTTTTCTGAACAGCCATTTGATCCAACATAATAGCTGCAACCCGTGAAACTTGTTTATGCAACACTTAGGCAAAAAATTGTATTTGTTAAATCCACCTAGCCATGGCGACTCTTATCACCGGCTTAAAAAAGGTAATGCTCAATTGATAATCTCGACCACCCATGGCGGTTTAGATAACTTAACTGCTTATGGCGCTCATGGCGGCTTAAATAATCTGACATAATTAGCCTTATACCATTAGGCCCCTTTATAAGCCGCCATCTTGAATATGCACACTAATGTTTTTCCCCGGCTTAATATTTGAACCGGAAATTTTTATTCTTTCTTAGGCTTTCATCACAATGGCACGTTGAAGGATTGTTATATGATCTAATTATGTTATCCTTGTTGAGAGAACTTGCACTAGCGAAAGTATGAACCCTAGGCCTTTTTTCCTAGCACTGCAATACCGTTTGTGCTCACTTTTATCATTAGTTACCTTGCTGTTTTTATATTTTCAGATTACAAAAACCTATATCTACCATCCATATTGCACTTGTATCACCATCTCTTTGCCAAACTAGTGCACCTATACAATTTACCATTGTGTTGGGTGTGTTGGGGACACAAGAGACTCTTTGTTATTTGGTTGCAGGGTTGTTTGAGAGAGACCATCTTCATCCTACACCTCCCACAGATTGATAAACCTTAGGTCATCCACTTGAGGGAAATTTGCTACTGTCCTACAAATCTCTGCACTTGGAGGCCCAACAACGTCTACAAGAAGAAGGTTACATACTAGACATCAAGCTCTTTTCTGGTCCCGTTGCCGGGGAGGTTAGTGCTTGAAGGTATATCTTTAGATCTTGCAATCGAGTCTTTTAGTTTGTTGTTTTATCACTAGTTTAATATAGGAAAGAAAACTACAAAAAAATTGAATTGAGGGTGCCTCATATGCTTCATCTTTTTAATGTCTTCCGTGAAAATGATGGAAATGAAATTGTGCTCAAGTGCTAGAAGAAGAATGCATTAAAAGTTTGGCATACAATCTTTGAATGATGAGCATGATTGCAATGTTGTTAGTATGAATTCTTTGAATATCCATGATGCTAATGATATGGGAAGCCACAAGCTTGGGAATGCTGTGTTTGATGAAAATGATATTTTATTCTCCCAAGTTTTGATGAGAATATTTATTATGATGAAAGAATGCCTCCTATTTATGATGACTATATTGATGAAAGTGGGTTTGTAAGAGTGTCAACTTTAGGAAGTAATGATCCCACTATTTTGGAGGGTGTTGAATCTTATTGTGATAATTATGAAAGTGGATTTGGAGAGATCATGACTTTATTTAGTGATGAATCCACTATTTCTGAAGAGGTTCCAATTGATTATGAGAACAAAGTTGCTATCTATGATGATTATTGTGATGACATGTATGCTATAAAGAATAATGATAACCATGAAACTTGTCATAATGATTTTAGTTTTCAATTAGATTATGCCTCACATGATAGTTATTTTGTTGAATTTGCTCCCACTATTTCAAATGAGAAGAAATTTGCTTATGTGGAGAGTAATAAAAATTCCATGCTTGTGCCTCATGAAAAGAGTGCTTTATGTGATAGTTATATTGTTGAATTCATTCATGATGCTACGGAAATTTTTTATGAGGGAGGAATATATGCTTGTAGGAATTGCAATAATATCAAGTTTCCTCTCTATGTGTTGAAAATCTTGAAGTTATGATTGTTTGACCTTCCTATGCTAGTTGATTCTTGTTCCCATAAGTTGTTTCCTCACAAAATCCCTATGCATAGGAAGTGGGTTAGACTTAAATGTGCTAGTCATATTCTTCATGATGCTCCCGTTATGTTTCAATTCTTATCTTTTATGTGAGCATCATTGTCATCATCATGCCTAGCTAGAAAAGGCATTAAAGAAAAACGCTTGTTGGGAGACAACTCAACATTTACCCTTACTGTTTTTGTGTGTCCACGTGATTAAGCTACTGTAGTAATCATGTTTTATAGCTTTTGTTTCAATAAAGTGCAAAGTAGAACCTTTGGGAAGACTTGGGTGAAAGTTGATGCGATCTTGCTGTAAAAAAATAGAAACTTTGCACTCACGAGAATAATTGTAGTTTTTAACAGAAGAGTGATTTTAAGTTGATTCTTTTTGCATAAGATTAATAGACAAATTAGTCACGTCCACCAATTTATTTCAGAATTTTTGGAGTTACATAAGTATTCGAGAGTTACATATTACTACAGACTCTTCTGTTTTTGACAGATTCTGTTTTCTATCCGTTGTTTGCTTTATTTTGATGAATCTATGAGTAGTATCGGAGGGTATGAATCATAGAGAATTTGAGGCCTAGGCAAACTTGCCGAATTTTCGAAAATTTGATGGAGTCAAATTGTGTTGGTGGTATTTTTGTGGGATGGGGGATGTCAATAGTTTCAAAACGAGCTAACGAACGTCAAAATCGAAGTTCGGATGAATTAGTTATGGCCGAAACAAGAATCAGCCCAAGTCAAAACCTACAGGTTACGGACGTCCGGAAAGGTCGGATGTCCGGGGCGTCGGACGTCCGGAAAAGTCAGAAATCCGTAAATTTGGTTCGGGTTAGGGGTTCCGGTTGTCCGGGAAAGGTCGGACGTCCGGTGCTTCATGGGGGTCCGGACGTTCGTAAAACATCGGTTGTGTGGTGGGTCGGGGTCAACGCGAGAATTGAGTTCCAGGACGCGATTTTGGGCGGAAAATGGAGATTTCGGGGTCAAAATTGACGAGATTTTGTGATAGAGGCAAAGGTGTCCCGTCTTTCGATGAGATGATGGATATCGCTTTGGTGGCAGTCGACTTTGACGATCCGACTACGAACGTGCGAGGACGTCGCGCCTTAGCAGTCGCTAAACCAACTCCGAGAGGTTATTGACCACGCCGGAGCACGATCAACCTGACCACGAGGGTCTGTTTCCTGCGAGCAAACGAAGAACAAGCAAGAAACTGAGATTGCAATCTGGATATTGCGAATATAAGATGAAAGCTTTATTGATCAAGGTGGGGTTCTGTGACGCCTTTGTCTGGTCGTTGAACACAAACGAAGTACGCGAAGTTGCAGCTATGGCGAACTTTTAATCTAAACAAAACCCAAAGTCTAAACGATGCCCTAATGGCTGTATATATGGAGGAAGAGGGGGGAATTTCGTGGCCCTTGGTGGAGGGGTCCAAAATCAACCCTATCTCTTATTTCCCCACACATACGGACTCTAAAAATAGCCTATACTTATGTATTTCGAAATTACATGGGCCTGGCCCAATAATAAGGTGACGCAGCACCTAAAATAGCCTCGGGACGAAATTTATGAAGTGGCATCTTGTATATTTCGTCCAAGGCTTCATGCACCCATTATGGTGGCTTCAAAGTCCGGAAATCATCACTTGTAACTCCGTTCTTGTTCTTGCTCGAATGTTCATCCTTCTCCAAGCTAGGCCCTTCATTTGTAAGCAAAACAAATGTATCCAATTTAGGCAGCATCATATTCTCATGAACATTAGAATCATTACCAAGAAACGAAAGTACCTGGTAATTTAGTTGGCGTGCACGAGCTCTAGTAATTGGTCCAGTATGTATAGCAGCAGGGGCTGTCGGTGTAACAATTGTATTGATGTCCTCATCATTTTGTGGATGGAAGATGGGGAAACTTGGGGAAATGCTAGATCCACTTGAAACCAAGCAAATCCATGGATCAAAGTCAACAAAACATCATCAAACCAACAAATCACAAAAAAAATTGGGCTATTTTTTGGTGGGGATTTTCGGATTTAGGACAAAATCAATAAAATCAAGCTAGAAAAAGAGGGGTAGGGGCTCCAAAAGCGTGATCAACGTGGATCATGATACCATATGATGCGGGGCTAACCCGATGTAGGCCGATCTTTCACGTTTGGAGTGGGATCCCTCGAAGAACACGATGAACATGGGTAAGAACGGGGAGAAATCACAAGGGGAAACACTCGAGAACAAGTCCAATCACACATCCACTAGACAATCAAACACACAAGATCACAAGGTACATGGAACAACAAAGAGAAATATACAAGGTAGAGTTCATCCCAAATCCTATGAAGGAGATGAGGGCATGAATCCTAGAAGGATCTTCCCACGAAGGGGGTCTTGAATCCCGCGGGATCTTCTCACATGGAGGTCTTGAACTCCATGGGAGTGGTAGTCTCTCTCTCTCAAGAGTAGAGGTAGGAGCAAAGCTCACCTAAGAATGGGCTATCATATTTGCTAACCCTAGAAAGGGGGTGGAGGTGGTCTATTTATAGTCTAAGCCATGAAGGGGTAAGTGGGAGAGGATACAAGGCCAAAGGCCCGTGACTGCGCACACAGGCGTCGGATGTCCGTTGGGGGTCGGACGTCCGGAAGCTCGGGACGGTCTGGATGTCCGGGAGTCTTCGAACTTCCGTAAATATCGCTCTGTCGCCGTGGCACCGGTCGTCCGGAGGCGCTCGGTCGTCCGTGGCCTGGGAGGTGTCGGACGTCCGATCTCGGTCGGTCGTCCGGTCGTTGTAGATCTCGTCGGCAGGTCTCTTGGGCTGGTTGGAGTTCCAGGTGTCGGATGTCCGGCGTAGTCTAGACGTCCGGGCATTGTAGGGGTGTCGGACGTCCGGTCGCTATAGACTCCGCAGCTCCGTCTTCTTCCGTCTTCTCTTCCATGCTTCACTCGCGGATGGTGTAGTTGTTCCTTGGTGCTTGCACTCCTCCTTGACATCCGTGAAGCTCCGACAATACCTATGCATGCACACGGGAGAAGTGTCAAGTAGTACACCATCCTCGAAGGGGTCAAGTGAGCACGTGTAAAGGAGAAGATTCACCTTTGTGTATGTGAAGTAGAGGTTGCACGTGTCACTTGCCAAACGGACTCTTGACATGGTGATGACCGTAGGATGCTCCGCATCAGTATGAACCATAGAGAAGTTGCGATACAGTAGATATTACACCAATATAAATAAAGAATGAGTTCACAATAGTACCTAAGTGGTGATTTATTTTCTTATACTAACAGAGCTTACGAGTTTTCTGTTGTGAAGTTTTCAAGATTTGGGTAAAGATTCGATGGACTATGGAATATGGAGTGGAAAGAGCCTAAGCTTGGGGATTCCCAAGGCATCCCAAGGTAATGTTCAAGGACAACAAAGAGCCAAAGATTGGGGATGCCTCGGATGGCATCCCCTCTTTCGTCTTCGTTCATCGGTAACTTCACTTGGAGCTATATTTTTATTCACCACATGATATGTGTTTTGCTTGGAGCGCATTTTATTTTATTAGGTTTTTCTTGCTGTTTGAATAAAATACCTAGATATGAAATTCTTAAATGTTAGAGAGTACTCACATAGTTGCATAATTATTCGACTACTCATTGAACTTCACTTATATCTTTTGGAGTAGTTTGTCATTTGCTCTAGTGCTTCAATTATATCTTTTAGAGCATGACGTTGGTTTTATTTCAAAGAAATTGATGAACTCTCATGCTTCACTTATATTATTTTGAGAGTATTTTAGAACAACCTGGTTATTTTCTTTGGTTATAAAACAAGTCCTAATATGATGGGCATCCAAGAGGGATATTGATGTAGGGCGGAACCCTAGGGGCCGATCTTTCACGTTTGGAGTAGATCCTACAGGGAGACACGAAGAACGAGCGGAATAAAACGAAGAGAATCATGGGGGAAAATGAGAGAAACACTCAACCGACAAGAGATCAATCACACGAGTGCTAGATCACCGACAACATAGAGTAACATATGATCCACAATCAACAAAGGTAAGGATACATAGGTAAGCGATCTTCTCCGTGAGGAGGTCTTGAATCCGCGAGGGGATCTTCCCGTAGAGGGGTCTTGAATCCAAGTGGATCTTCTCCGAGGAGGCCGCGGTCTCTCACGAAGAGGAGATCCGATGGATGAGCGAGGCTCTATCTCTGATTTGAGCTAAATCAATGCTAACCCTAAAACGTATGAGATGAGGGAGTATATATAGTTTACGGGGCGGAAGGATACATAGGCTTCGGCCCAAGTGGCTGCGCGCAGGTAGGGCCGGAAGTTCCGGGCACCGGAGGTTCCGGGAAAGGTCCGGCCTAAGCCGAAAGTTGGCACGGGTGAAGCTGGGCTGGCGTCCGGGGGCTGGAGGGTCCGGGCTGGCCGGAAGTTCCGGTGGCCGGAAGGTCCGGGCCAAGTTCCGGGCAGGCTCCGGGCTAAGCAGAGAGTTGGCATGCCCGGGCTAGTCGATGTCGAATGAGGCCGGAAGCTCCGGGTGGGCCAGACATTCCGGGGGCCGGAAGTTCCGGGCTCTGGCCGGAAGTTCCGAGCTGCCCAGAGAGTTGACGCCTGTCGCTTCTTCTTCAGCGCTGTACCTGATCACACAGAGAGTTTCCGTCTGAGATAGTAGCCATGTCTCGAGAGGGTCATATGATATATCACTAAGGAGAGAAGTCACCTCGGTCTTGAGAGCTCGAGTCTTGCTCTAGTCATGGGTCCTCTTGGTGCTTGGTGAGACGACGGAAGGTCCATGGGGATGACCGAAGGATTCTCCGCATCATCTCCCCCCCCCTTGTGAAAGATCCGACCTGTTGTAGGCGTACTCGGCGATGGGTAGACATGCCTCCCACTCCTTGATGTTCTTCTTGATCAACATGCAAAGTAGAGTCGAGAGTGTACGGTTCGTCACCTCCGTTTGGCCGTCGGTTTGGGGATGGTATGCCGAAGAGAACAATAGCTTGATTCCAAGCTTGGCGCATAGGGTCTTCCAAAAGTAACTCAAGAACTTGACATCGCGGTCCGAGACAATCGTCTTTGGCACTCCATGAAGTCACAAGATTTCCCTACAAAAGAGATTGGCAATATGTGAAGCATCATCTATCTTGTTGCAAGGAATGAAATGTGCCATCTTAGAGAATCTGTCCACAACAACAAAGACGGAATCCTTGCCATTTTGAGTTCTAGGCAAACCAAGTATAAAATCCATGCTAATGTCTTCCCAAGGTTGATAAGGAATAGGAAGGGGCATGTAAAGACCATGGGATTGAGCTTTAGACTTAGCTTTGCGACATGTAGAGCAACGGTTGGTGAAGCGTGAGATGTCACGGAACATCTTGGGCCAAAAGTAGTTCTTGGAGAGCGTGGCGAATATCTTGTCGCGTCCAAAGTGTCCCATGAGTCCGCCTCCATGAGCCTCTTGCAAAAGGAGTAAACAAAGAGAACACTCGGGAATGCAAAGTTTGTTAGCTCTCATAAGATAATCATCCTTTATGTAGTATCGTTCCCAAGACGTGTGCGTCAAACACTTAGCATAAGGAGTAGCAAAAGAATGATCATGCTCATACAAGTCTTTTATATGCTCAAAACCAATAACATTCAACTCAAGTTGAGTGACAAGTGTGTATATGCGTGAAAGTGCATCCGCAACTACATTTTCCTTACCCTTAATGTACTTGATCACATAAGGAAAAGATTCAATAAATTCACTCCATTTGGCATGACGCTTGTTCAACTTAGTTTGACCTTTTAGATATTTAAGCGTTTCATGACCGGTATGGATGACAAACTTATGAGGTCTAAGGTAATGTTCCCAAACATGTAGCACACGCACTAAAGCATATAATTCTTTGTCATAGATGGGATAGTTAAGTTGAGCACCGGAGAATTTTTCACTAAAATATGCAATGGCTCGTTTTTCTTGCATCAAAACTCCGCCAATTTCGGTACCACTAGCATCACAATGAACCTCAAAAGTTTTCTCAAAGTTGGGTAAAGCAAGAATCGGAGCATGAGTAAGCAAGGACTTGAGCTCATCAAAAGCGGTGGATTGCAAAGATCCTCAAACAAAAGGAGCATTCTTCTTACTCAAGGCATGCAAAGGAGCGGCAATTATGCTAAAGTTTTTCACAAAGCGGCGATAAAATCCTGCAAGACCAAGAAAACTATGCACTTGTTGCAAATTGGTGGGTTGGGGCCAAGTTTTAATTGCCTCAATCTTAGTTTCATCAACATGGACACCCTTGGAAGAGACAACAAAACCCAAGAAAACCACTTTGTCAACGCCAAACGTGCATTTTTTCAAGTTTGCATAAAGGCTTTCCTTGTGAAGGGTTTGCAAAACAGATTTAACATGCTTAATATGCTCTTTCATGGTTTTGCTAAACACAAGAATATCATCAAAGTAAACCACAACGAAGACTCCAATGTAAGGTCTAAGCACATGATGCATAAGACGCACGAAAGTACCGGGAGCTTCCGATAAACCCATAGGCATGACTAACCACTCACATAAGCCAAATTTGGTTTTGAAAGCAGTTTTCCATTCATCACCCTCTTGTATGCGGATTTGATAATAACCACTTTTAAGATCAATTTTTGAGAAAAATTTGGCTCCACTAAGTTCATCAAGCATATCATATAAGCGAGGAATGGGATGCCTATAGCGAACGGTGATAGCGTTTATAGGTCTACAATCGGAACACAAGCGGAAACTTCCTTCGGGTTTAGGCACAGGTATAACGGGAATGGCACAAGGGCTTAAGCTTTCACGTACATGACCGTTGTCGATGAGTTGTTGTACTTGCCATTGAATCTCCTTGGTTTCTTCGGGATTGACTCGGTATGGAGCTTTGTTTGGAAGTGGTGCTCCGGGGATGAGGTCGATTCGATGCTCAATGCCTCGTAGTGGAGGTAGACCCGGAGGTAGCTCATCGGGGAAAACATCTTGGAATTCCTGCAAAAGAGATTGAAACACTAAAGGTAGCTCGTGAGAGGTGTTAGTTTTTGGTTCTCCATCCTTGCACACAAGGACAAAGTGCATCACACTCGTTGGGTTCTCACACACTTCTCTCATCTCACTATTGGTGCCAAATAGGATGAGGTTTTTCTCTCTAGGCGAAGAGTCGCTTAAGTTTGGCTTGTGGCTCTCACTCACTTTTGGGTGCATCACTTTCTCACTTTTCTCTCCATGATGGGGTGGCTTGCTTGTCGGCTATGACTTGACTAGGAGATATAGGTCGTAACACATATTCCTTCCCTTTCATTTTGAAGCTATAGTGATTGGTGCGCCCGTTGTGGATGACACCACGGTCGAATTGCCATGGTCGACCAAGAAGGAGGTGGCAAACTGTCATTGGAACCACATCACACTCCAAAGTGTCTTCATAGGCACCAATTTTGAAGGAGACTTGGACCGTATGCTCAACTCGTATAGTGCCGGAGTCACTTAGCCATTGAACCTTGTAGGGTTGTGGGTGCTTCCTCTTGACCAATTGAAGCTTGGAGCATAGTTCTTCACTTGCCAAGTTGTGGCAACTACCTCCATGATGATGACCTTGACAGACCTTCCATTGATGCAGGCATTAGTGTGGAAGATGTGGCATCATTGGTCTTCTTCTTGTTGATGTTAAAGTGTCAAGACTTTGGAGATAATGAGAGCGGGGCTCGAATCCTCATCACAAAAGACTTGATCATCTTCATCCTCGTTCACGCGTCGGTGCATGGCCACTTGCTCAAGGGCTTCCATCTCGTCTTCATTCATGGAGTCATATGTACCATCCTCGTTGAGGATCATGGTGCGCTTGTTCATGCATTGGAAGGACTTGTGGCCTCGGCCGCCGCAAGTGAAACACTTGAAGGAGCTTGTTTTGACGGTCTCATCGGTCGGAGTAGATGATGAAGCACGCGGCTTGATGTTGCTTGTAGTAGGAGGAAGACGACTTGAACTTGCCGAAGTTTTCTTGTAACTTGTATTTTCGTCGTTGCTTGGATAAAGTTTGGTTGATGTAGATGTTGGAGGAGTCGTTGAAGCTTGGATGTTGGAGAAGCCGTAGGTCTTGGATGAGTACTTGGCGTACTTGAAGTCATCTTGCACTTGACATTCCGCCTTTGTAGCTTGATGCACGAGCTCAATGAGGTTGGAGTATGGTTGGAATTCGGCAATCTTCTTGATGGGATGATTGAGTCCATTCAAGAAACGTGCCATAGTTTGCTCATCATGTTCCGTGACATTGGCTCGAATCATGGCTATCTCCATTTTCTTGTAGTATTCTTCAACACTCTTTGTTCCTTGCTTGAGGAGTTGTAGCTTCTTGAAGAGATCGCGGTTGTAGTAGGTTGGTACAAAGCATGCTCGCATGACATCCTTCATTTGAGCCCAAGTGGTGATTGGTGGTTCACCTCTTGCTTGTCGGCGCTCAATGACTTGTTCCCACCATATGAGCACATAGTCTTGGAACTCAAGTGATGCCATTGCGATCTTCTTCTCTTCCTCATAGTTGTGCAAACGAAAGATTTTGTCGACTTTCAATGCCCATGAGAGGTACTCTTCGGGATCATTGCTTCCATTGAACTTGGGAATTGTGAACTTGAGCTTGCCATAGTGTTGCTCTTCATTGTGTTGTTGGCGGTGGTAATGATGACGTCCTTGACGTGGAGGATAGTCATCCTCATGTTGCTCTTGGCGCGGAGGAAGTCCATGATCAACTTGCTCTTGTTGAACTTGAGGTTGAGGTGGAGCTTGACGAGCTTGTGGAGGAGTTTGTGGAGCTTGACGTTGCACACGCGGTTGGTAGTTCCTCTCTTGGATTTCTTCTGGAAGAGCTTCCTATTGATTTCGCCTTTCGCGATTGTGGTTGGCGATGGCTCGGCTCGAATCTTGAAGGGAACGTTGCGCCTCAAGAGCTTGTGCTTCTCAATGTTGTTGTTGAAGACGTTGAGCCTCGGCGTCTTGTTCCTCTTGGTGTAGGCGCGCTCGTTCTTCCTCTTGGTGACATAGACGTTATCGTTCTTGAGCTTGAGCAAAAGCGACTTGGTTTGATTGAGGACGAGGTAGATGCTCGTCGACTTGCTCATGTGAATGCTTGTCATGTAGCGGGTTGCGAGACGCATGACGGTCTTGACGCGCTGCTCGTCGAAGAGTGTTCGATGACGGTGTACTTGAGTCGGAGAAGGTGTCGTCGGAGTGTCGACTCGAGCGGCTCCATCTTGAGGATGAAGAAGTGGAAGGACGGCGGTTCCTCATGAAGGTGCGGATCTCGTCCATTCTTGCATCATTCTCTTGCTTTTGAGCATCGAATTTGTTGTCGAAGTAGTCCCTCATTGCTTGTTGCTCTTGGTGTAATGCTTTTTGAGCTCCAAAAAGGTGGTTCTTGGTGACAAATGAAGACATGTCGTCGTCGTTCTCGATGAGAGGTGGATTGGTAGAAGAACTTGGCCTATCCATCATTCCAAGCAAAATGTAAGTGGTAGAAGGAAAAGAACGTGTACCAAATGTACCTTGACCGAAGTTGAAGATGAATCAAGTTCACTCAAATGCGGACAATGAAATAGCACTGTTGGTACCAATTCTTGTCGGTTCTCACACCTACACACGTAAAAGCTTATGGTGGAGCTTGGTTAGGATGGTGGCACATAATTTGATGCAATAGTAAGTGAGCTTCAATAATGTTGGAAAAGATTCACAAATTTGCAAATGCAACAAGTAGACCAAGCAAGTATGGGTACACGAAAACACACACGCAAATAGATAAATGGGATTGTGCAATCCAAAAGTGAGCCAAAATGTGGAAACCACGAAAATGCTCTTGTTGCACAATACTAGAGAGACGCTAGCCGATTGCACAATAGGCGGATACGCAAACTTGTGCACAACCTACTAGGCAAAAAATGCAACGATCTCTATTCCAAGAGTGCTATATGTATGATATTTTGGTACTATTATCCAAGATGATCGGATATGACAATCTTAATGTTGTATGATGCTATGGTTCTTGCTTATAAGCTCTTTGCTTATCTTTCCTCTTTGCTTAAAAGCTTAGGTGGCTCTTTCACTTTTGAGCTCTTTTCTTATGCAAAATCTCACGAACCAAGATAACAATTGTGTATGCTATGACAACTTTGTGACACACAAGTTGATCTCAAGATATGCACCACTATTGTATGGTATGTATGCTATGGAGTATGATCACTAATGTGCACAAGTCACGTTGCCAACAATACTCAATGGCTAGTCTCGATGGGTAAGCAACGCAAAAGTAGGGCCAGGTGGGGTATCAATGCAATTGCAAGTTATGACAAAGGTGTCATCGAAGTTACCGTCCTTGCTTACGGTTGAAGGTTCCAAACAGATGCGAAAGTAGATGGAGACGCAGTGCACGGTCTTCAGTATGTTGGCGAAGATGCCGCTGCACCGTGATCGGAGTTGCCGAAGTAGCAAAGGTGTCGAAGATGCGCAACCTTTCTGTCTAGGCCGGAGGTTCCGGGCAAGACGGAAGGTCCGGGGTTCGGAGGTTCCGAGGATGGCCGGAAGGTCCGGGGGCCGGAAGTTCTGGGCAAGGCCGGAAGTTCCGGGGGGCGGGAATCTGCCAAGAACAGAGACTTCGGGATCGCAAATTTGGGCGGAAAAACTTGGGGAAAACCCCAAATCCGAGGGGAAAAAGAAGAAATCAGAAGGGAGGGAGGGCAGGGGAGCTAGATCCACTCGAAGCAAAGCAAATCCATGGATCAAATCCAACAAAATCTCAACTCTCCAACAAATCACAAAAAAATTTGGGGCCATTTTTGGTGGGGATTTTCAGATTTAGGACGAAAACAACAAAATCAAGCTAGAAAACACGGGGTAGGGGCTCCAAAAACGTGATCAACATGGCTCATGATACCAAGATGATGTAGGGCGGAACCCTAGGGGCCGATCTTTCACGTTCTGAGTGGATCCTATGGGGAGACACGAAGAACGAGCGAAAGAAAACAAAGAGAATCACGGGGGAAAATGAGAGAAACACTCAACCGACAAGAGATCAATCACATGAGTGCTAGATCACCGACAACATAGAGTAACATATGATCCACAATCAACAAAGGTAGGGATACATAGGTAACCGATCTTCTCTGTGAGGAGGTCTTGAATCCGCGAGGGGATCTTCCCGTAGAGGGGTCTTGAATCCAAGTGGATCTTCTCTGAGGAGGCCGCGGTCTCTCATGAAGAGGAGATTCGATGGATGAGCGAGGCTCTATCTCTGATTTGAGCTAAATCAACGCTAACCCTAAAACGTACGGGATGAGGGATTATATATAGTTTACGGGGCGAAAGGGTACACGGGCTTCGGCCCAAGTGGCTGAGCGCAGGTAGGGCCGGAAGTCCCGGGCTAGGCCGGATGTTCCGGGCGCCGGAGGTTCCAGGAAAGGTCCGGCCTAAGCCAAAAGTTGGCATGGGTGAAGCTGGGCTGGCGTCCGGGGGCCGGAGGGTCCGGGCAGGCCGGAAGTTCCGGTGGCTGGAAGGTCCGGGCCAGGTTCCGGGCAGGCTCCGGGCTAAGCAGAGAGTTGGCATGCCCGGGCTGGTCGATGTCGAATGAGGCCGGAAGCTCCGGGTGGGCCGGACGTTCCGGGGGCCGGAAGTTCCGGGCTGCCCAGAGAGTTGACGGCTGTCGCTTCTTCTTCAGCGTTGTACCTGATCACACAGAGAGTTTCTGTCTGAGATAGTAGCCATGTCTCGAGAGGGTCATATGATATATCACTAAGGAGAGAAGTCACCTCGGTCTCGAGAGCTCGAGTTCGTGCTCTAGTCATGGGTCCTCTTGGTGCTTGGTGAGACGACGGAAGGTCCATGGGGATGACCGAAGGATGCTCCACATCACATATAATAAAAACTTTTATATAAAGTGCGTTAAATACTATGAGAAGTTTGAGTCTTTATGATTGTGTTAAGATATGAAGATGGTGATATTAGAGTCATGCTAGTGGTGTAATTGTGAATTTAAGAAATACTTGTGTTGAGGTTTGTGAGTCCAGTAGCATGCACGTATGGTAACCGTTGTGTAACAAATTTGAAGCATGAGGTATCTCTTTGATTGTCTTCCTTATGTGTGGAGGTCGGGATCGTGCGATGGTTAACTCCTACCAACCCTTCCCCTAGGAGCATGCGCGTAGTGATAGAGGCGAGGGTGTCCCGATCTTTCGATGAGATGATAAGTATCGATTTGGTGGAGACGACTTTGACGATCCGACTACAAACGTGCACGACGTTGCGCCTTAGCAATCGCTAAACCAATCTCCTAAGGTTATTGACGATGCCGGAAGCACGGTCAGCCTGACCACGAAGGTTCATTCCTGCAAGCAATCGAAGAACGAGCAAGAATATGATAAAGCAACCTGAATATTGCAAATATATATGAGGTATTGGTAATGGTGGGAATCCGTAAGCGGTCTTGGTCTGGTCGTTGGACACAAACGAAGTACACGAAGTTGCAGTGGCTAACTTGTAACTAAACAAATCCCAAGGAAAAGCTACTAGATGGATCTACTTATATAGGAGCAAGGGGTGGCGGCCAAGGAGGTGGGAGGACTTCCCAAGGCAGCCTAAAACTAAATCTAGGTCGTACAAGGCCAATGGGCCCAAGTGGAGGTGATGTAACACCTTTGGACTTGTAGTTTGACTCGGATTCTGCTGCCGCATCAGATTGTTTCGTCCACAACTCAACGCTCCGGACGAATTTGAAGGTGATTCCAATTGGGATGGAAAGTGCACGAAATCTAGTTTCCAACAAAAAAAGAATCACCCAATTCGGAGTCCGTATGAAAAACTTGTGTGCGTTTTGAGTCAGGTATGTCTGTGCAGTCCGAATCTGAATCCAGAACGTGAGAGACTTGGACTCTATCTTCTCTTGGGCCAAAAGTGACGTGAGAGAACTTTTTAGACAGCAAATAAACATCTCTTTCTTCCTTATCTTCATATGTGGATTGTACAAATGTCCCATACACCTGCAATTAGACAAAACACAAAAGTGTGTGAAGTATTTTTGTTCTGGATAACATAAATAGATTATTGAATAGTTTGCACTAGAAATCACCTGACAAATATGCATATATGCAATATTTTTGGTCATATCCAAGGTAGTCATGTCCTCATCATCCTCCCCTTCTTGAAAATAAAGCCGTCCTCGGCGTTGCTTAATCTGAAATGTGGCTAACAAAAAAGACAAGGTGTACATGTTGTATATGTATATGTCATCCATTTTTACTTCCCTTGATTATTGCATATATGACACATGAATAGATGAGTAACTTGCATAGTTCATAAAATCTGAAGCCAAAAAATTAGCACAAGAAGTAGAAGGCATGAAAATATTGCAACTCAGTTTGCACATATAAGTGAAGCTCTTAGTCATTTCAAAAGATTGACAATGTTCATCATTAAACCATCCCAACATTGGTGAATAAACCTTACTTGCATCAAATTTACATGCTACAACATGCTTAAATAAGCAAACATGCAATAAGTCATTCAACACAGAATCATCACCAAGATTAGAGGTCATATCAAAATGATTAAACATTGGTTCTTTTGCATCAATAGTTAATTCAATGGGTGCACTCAAAATTGTTGGTATTTCAGTTGTTTGATCACATGGCAAAGTCAAATTATCAACGTAGTCCTCTAAAATAGGTGGTGTGATCAAAGTAGTGGGTAGCTCATCAGATGGTGCATTCAAATTGACAAGGCATTCATCATTCTCATGTAGAGATGGAAGATCAGTACCTTTGTCATTACGTCTTATGATCAACTCAGATGATGTAGCCACTCTCGGGGGCGATGTGTCACATGGTGGAGGTGATGTAGTCCTGACAACAACGGATGTGGTTGTCATAGCATGCCTAGTAGTTGAAGGAACAATCATATCAACTCTTGGAATGTGCACCGTGCGCTTGTTCTCCTCGTGGCCAACACGTCGTTTTATTTCCTGTTCAACTTTGCAAGCAAGATGAAACAAATGGTCCATAGGATAACACTCTTCATGAATTAGTATCTCTTGAATATCACGGTTTAATCCTCCCCAAAATCTATCCATAAAATCATCTTCACTTTCTTCTAAAGAGGAATGCAACAAGGTAGTTTGTAAATCATCATAATATTTTGTTACAGTTTCACTACCTTGTTTTAAGTGTTGCAACTTTTTAATCATGTCACGAGTATAATAAGCAGGGACGAAAGTATGTCGCATGGCAAGTTTCAAATCATCCCAAGTAGTAGGTATATAATCAGGGTGTAACCGACAATATTCACTCCACCAAACCAAAGCATAACCAGTGAAAGAACCAACCGCAACCTTAACCTTTTTATGTTCATTGAAATTATGGGAAGCAAATATATTTTTTATGTCGAACTCCCATTCAATATATAAAGCAGGTTTAAAACGGCCATTAAATGGTGGTATAGATACATTAACCTGATCATGTGCATTTGGATGTTTGTGGACCTCTCGTGACGGTTGTGGTATTTGCAAAGGTGGTGGCACGTCTCCCGCGATCGACAAAGCCCATGAATTGACTCTGGATCCTGTCATGATTTGTAGAACAAGAAACAAAACCCAAAAATAATGTTCCTATAACTACTAGGATGTGGTGGTAAAACGTTCACAGTAAAGCAAATATCAATGTCTTACAAGTTCTTACCATGCAGCAGGCGGTGATCGGCAACCAGCGGTGTCAAGTAACTCCGAATATTGAGTAAAGCGATTGCCAGGGGAGCGTACGTATACACGGTGTAGAAATATGTGGAGCTGGGTTGGCTATATATGGTAGCAAAAGATTAGCAATAATCAATTCAAAGATGCAATGTTGAATAAACGCTCAACGACGGTACTGTGCTGGTCCTAGGCTAGACCGTACTAGAGACGCGAGCCTAGAACACTAATGAGGTCACGGCGTAGCACAATATAGCATCAATGAATGATACTAAGTAGCTCTTGACAGCAAGATATAAGTGAAGATCACAACGGCAGTGAAGATAATGATGAAAAAGAACTGCCAAGCAGGATATACAACAACTCTCTCTCCAACTTTCCTTTTGAAAAGTTTGAGACAATTTTCTGATAAATTCTTTCAAAGAATGCTACTAACTCAAGCACTTGATAGAGGCGAGGGTCCCGATCTTTCGATGAGATGATAACTATCGATTTGGTGGAGACGACTTTGACGATCCGACTACAAACGTGAACGACGTTGCTCCTTAGCAATCGCTAAACCAATCTCCTGAGGTTACTGACGATGCTGGAAGCACGGTCAGCCTGACCACGAAGGTCTATTCCTGCGAGCAATCGAAGAACGAGCAAGAATATGATAAAGCAATCTGAATATTGCAAATATATATGAAGTATTGGTAATGGTGGGGATCCGGAAGCGGTCTTGGTCTGGTCGTTGGACACAAACGAAGTACACGAAGTTGCAATGGCTAACTTTTAACTAAACAAATCCCAAGGAAAAAGCTACTAGATGGATCTACTTATATAGGAGCAAGGGGTGGCGGCCAAGGAGGTGGGAGGACGTCCCAAGGCAGCCTAAAACTAACCCTAGGTCGTACAAGGCTCATGGGCCCAAGTGGAGGTGATGTAACACCTTTGGACTTGTAGTTTGACTCGGATTCTGCTGCAGCATCAGATTGTTTCGTCCACAACTCAACGCTCCGGACGAATTTGAAGGTGATTCCAATTGGGTTGGAAAGTGCACGAAATCTAGTTTCCAACAAAAAAAGAATCACCCAATTCGGAGTCTGTATGAAAAACTTGTGTGCGTTTTGAGTCAGGTATGTCTGTGCAGTCCGAATCTGAATCCAGAACGTGAGAGACTTGGACTCTATCTTCTCTTGGGCCAAAAGTGACGTGAGAGAACTTTTTGGACAGAAAATAAACATCTCTTTCTTCCTTATCTTCATATGTGGATTGTACAAATGTCCCATACACCTGCAATTAGACAAAACACAAAAGTGTGTGAAGTATTTTTGTTCTGGATAACATAAATAGATTATTGAATAGTTTGCACTAGAAATCACCTGACAAATATGCATATATGCAATATTTTTGGTCATATCCAAGGTAGTCATGTCCTCATCATCCTCCCCTTCTTGAAAATAAAGCCGTCCTCGGCGTTGCTTAATCTGAAATGTGGCTAACAAAAGAGACAAGGTGTACATGTTGTATATGTATATGTCATCCATTTTTACTTCCCTTGATTTTTGCATATATGACACATGAATAGATGAGTAACTTGCATAGTTCATAAAATCTAAAGCCAAAAAATTAGCACAAGAAGTAGAAGGCATGAAAATATTGCAATTCAGTTTGCACATATAAGTGAAGCTCTTATTCATTTCAAAAGATTGACAATGTTCATCATTAAACCATCCCAAGATTGGCGAATAAACCTTACTTGCATCAAATTTACATGCTACAACATGCTTAAATAAGCAAACATGCAATAAGTCATTCAACACAGAATCATCACCAAGATTAGAGGTCATATCAAAATGATTAAACATTGGTTCTTTTGCATCAATAGTTAATTCAATGGGTGCACTCAAAATTGTTGGTATTTCAGTTGTTTGATCACATGGCAAAGTCAAATTATCAACGTAGTCCTCTAAAATAGGTGGTGTGATCAAAGTAGTGGGTAGCTCATCAGATGGTGCATTCAAATTGACAAGGCATTCATCATTCTCATGTAGAGATGGAAGATCAGTACCTTTGTCATTACGTCTTATGATCAACTCAGATGATGTAGCCACTCTCGGGGGCGATGTGTCACATGGTGGAGGTGATGTAGTCCTGACAACAACGGATGTGGTTGTCATAGTATGCCTAGTAGTTGAAGGAACAATCATATCAACTCTTGGAATGTGCACCATGCGCTTGTTCTCCTCGTGGCCAACACGTCGTTTTATTTCCTGTTCAGCTTTGCAAGCAAGATGAAACAAATGGTCCATAGGATAACACTCTTCATGAATTAGTATCTCTTGAATATCACGGTTTAATCCTCCCCAAAATCTATCCATAAAATCATCTTCACTCTCTTCTAAAGAGGAATGCAACAAGGTAGTTTGTAAATCATCATAATATTTTGTTACAGTTTCACTACCTTGTTTTAAGTGTTGCAACTTCTTAATCATGTCACGAGTATAATAAGCAGGGACGAAAGTATGTCGCATGGCAAGTTTCAAATCATCCCAAGTAGTAGGTATATAATCAGGGTGTAACCGACAATATTCACTCCACCAAACCAAAGCATAACCAGTGAAAGAACCAACCGCAACCTTAACCTTTTTATGTTCATTGAAATTATGGGAAGCAAATATATTTTTTATGTCAAACTCCCATTCAATATATAAAGCAGGTTTAAAACGGCCATTAAATTGTGGTATAGATGCATTAACCTGATCATGTGCATTTGGATGTTTGTGCACCTCTCGTGACGGTTGTGGTATTTGCAAAGGTGGTGGCACGTCTCCCGCGATCGACAAAGCCCATGAATTGACTCTGGATCCTGTCATGATTAGTAGAACAAGAAACAAAACCCAAAAATAATGTTCCTATAACTACTAGGATGTGGTGGTAAAACGCTCACAGTAAAGCAAATATCAATGTCTTACAAGTTCTTACCATGCAGCAGGCGATGATCGGCAACCAGCGGTGTCAAGTAACTCCGAATATTGAGTAAAGCGATTGCCAGGGGAGCGTACGTATACACGGTGTAGAAATATGTGGAGCTGGGTTGGCTATATATGGTAGCAAAAGATTAGCAATAATCAATTTAAAGATGCAATGTTGAATAAACGCTCAACGACGGTACTGTGCTGGTCCTAGGCTAGACCGGACTAGAGACGCGAGCCTAGAACACTAATGAGGTCACGGCGTTGCACAACTAGCATCAATGAAGTATACTAAGTAGCTCTTGACAGCAAGATATAAGTGAAGATCACAACGGCAGTGAAGATAATGATGAAAAACAACTGCCAAGCAGGATATACAACAACTCTCTCTCCAACTTTCCTCTTGAAAAGTTTGAGACAATTTTCTGATAAATTCTTTCAAAGAATGCTACTAACTCAAGCTTTACAATGCAAAAAGAATCACTCAATTCCGAGTTGATATGAGGAGTCAAAGAATTCTACAACTGGCCTGAAAAATTGGAACAAGTTGTGTTCACGAACTTCGGAGGGCAAAAAGACCTATTTAGGAGCCGATTTTGAGGTGTCAAATATTGAACTAACTTCTGCAACTATTTAGATGCGGCTCGTCGCTATCTTCAATTTGAGTACTCACGGAGCCAAAACTGACTTTGTATGAGGAAGATACACCTGTTTTACTGAACAGTGCGCAAAACAGATTCCAATCCGAATTCAGGTACGAGATTGATTCTAGATAGATCCAATTTTTTTTTTCTTCTCTCTTTTTTTTCTCACGCCTTTTTTTTCTTTTTCTTCTCCCTCTTTTTCTTTTTTTTCTTTCCTTTTTTCTCTCTTTTTTTTCTTTATCTTCTTTTTCTCCCTCTTTCCAAGACAAACTAGATAAGATGCAGATTCGATCAGGCGAAGATGTGAGTGACCTCAACTATGATTATGACAATAAACAGTGCGTAGCACATGGTGGAAATTGGTGGATGGGATGGTGGACAGCGGATGGGATAATGATGCAGTGGCTGCGTGACTAATGTGAACAGAACTCGAAACTCTAAACGAACTAGACACTAAGACCAGCAACTCGACACGACAATGCAACCGATAATTCAACTATGCAAGCAATGAAAAGAAAATTGCAAAGGCTCAGACTGGCTTGGACCAAGGATGAATAGATCTAACTCTTTTTTGTGGCTTTTTCTTGGACAATAGGTAAGAAAATAAATCTAATCTAGGAAAACTGGAAATTCTCACCGAGCAACCTGAAAAATGATACCACTTGATAGAGGCAAGGGTGTCCCGATCTTTCGATGAGATGATAAGTATCGATTTGGTGGAGACGACTTTGACGATCCGACTACAAACGTGCACGACGTTGCGCCTTAGCAATCGCTAAACCAATCTCCTGAGGTTATTGATGATGCCGGAAGCACGGTCAGCCTGACCACGAAGGTCTATTCCTGCAAGCAATCGAAGAACGAGCAAGAATATGATAAAGCAATCTGAATATTGCAAATATATATGAGGTATTGATAATGGTGGGGATTCGTAAGCGGTCTTGGTCTGGTCGTTGGACACAAACGAAGTACACGAAGTTGCAGTGGCTAACTTTTAACTAAACAAATCCCAAGGAAAAGCTACTAGATGGATCTACTTATATAGGAGCAAGGGGTGGCGGCCAAGGAGGTGGGAGGACGTCCCAAGGCAGCCTAAAACTAAATCTAGGTCGTACAAGGCCAATGGGCCCAAGTGGAGGTGATGTAACACCTTTGGACTTGTAGTTTGACTCGGATTCTGCTGCAGCATCAGATTGTTTCGTCCACAACTCAACGCTCCGGGCGAATTTGAAGGTGATTCCAATTGGGTTGGAAAGTGCACGAAATCTAGTTTCCAACAAAAAAAGAATCACCCAATTCGGAGTCCGTATGAAAAACTTGTGTGCGTTTTGAGTCAGGTATGTCTGTGCAGTCCGAATCTGAATCCAGAACGTGAGAGACTTGGACTCTATCTTCTCTTGGGCCAAAAGTGACGTGAGAGAACTTTTTAGACAGCAAAGAAACATCTCTTTCTTCCTTATCTTCATATGTGGATTGTACAAATGTCCCATACACCTGCAATTAGACAAAACACAAAAGTGTGTGAAGTATTTTTGTTCTAGATAACATAAATAGATTATTGAATAGTTTGCACTAGAAATCACCTGACAAATATGCATATATGCAATATTTTTGGTCATATCCAAGGTAGTCATGTCCTCATCACGTAGTGCTTGGTTTTGATGACTTGTAGATTTTTGTAATAAGTATGTCAGTTCTTTATGACTAATGTTGAGTCCGTGGATTATACGCACTCTCACCCTTCCACCATTGCTAGCCTCTCTTGTGCCACGCAACTTTCACCGGTGCCATACACCCACCATTTACCTTCCTCAAAACAGCCACCATACCTACCTATTATGGCATTTCCATAGCCATTCCGAGATATATTGCCATGCAACTTTCCATCGTTCTGTTTATTATGACATGTTTCATTATTGTGATATTGCTTTGCATGATCATGTAGTTGAAATCGTATTTGTGGCAAAGCCACCGTCCACAATTCTTTCATACATGTCACTCTTGATTCATTGCACATCACAGTACACCGCCGGAGGCATTCATATAGAGTCATATTTTGTTCTAAGTATCGAGTTGTATTCCTTGAGTTGTAAATAAATAGAAGTGTGATGATCATCATTATTAGAGCATTGTCCTGTGTGAGGAAAAAAAAGAGGCCAAAGAAGCCAATCAAAAAAAGAGAGGCCAAAGAAGCCAATCAAAAAAACAAATTTAGAGAAAAAGAGAGAAGGGACGATGCTACTATCCTTTTACCACACGTGCTTCAAACTAGCACCATGGTCTTCATGATAGAGAGTCTCCTATATTGTCAGTTTCATATACTAGTGGGAATTTTTCATTATAGAACTTGGCTTGTATATTCCAATGATGAGCTTCCTCAGAATGTCCTAGGTCTTCGTGAGCAAGCAAGTTGGATGCACACCCACTTAGTTTCTTTTTGAGCTTTCATACACTTAGCTCTCGTGCATCCGTTGCATGGCAATCCCTACTCACTCACATTGATATATATTGATGGGCATCTCCATAGCTGGTTGATACGCCTAGTTGATGTGAGACTATCTCCTCTTTTTTATCTCTCCACAACCACCATTCTATTCCACCTATAGTGCTATGTCCATGGATCACACTCATGTATTGCGTGAAAGTTGAAAAAGTTTGAGAATACTAAAGTATGAAACAATTGCTTGCTAAAACTGGGGTTGTACATGATTTGAATATTTTGTGTGACGAAGATGGAGCATGGATAAACTATATGATTTTGTAGGGATAAGCTTTCTTTGGCCATGTAATTTTGAGAAGACATAATTGCCTTGTTAGTATGCTTGAAGTATTATCGTTTTTATGTCAATATTAAACTTTTGTTTTGAATCTTATGGATCTGAATATTCTTGCCACAATATAGAAGATTACATTGATAAATATGTTACGTAGCATTCCACATCAAAAATTCTATTTTTATCATTTACCTACTCGAGGACGAGCAGGAATTAAGCTTGGGGATGCTTGATACGTCTCCAACATATCTATAATTTTTGATTGTTCCATGCTATTATATTATCCATCTTAGACGTTTTATATGCATTTATATGCTATTTTATATGATTTTTGGGACTAACCTATTAACCTAGAGCCCAGTGCCAGTTTCTGTTTTTCCTTGTTTTTGAGTTTTACAGAAAAGGAATACCAAATGGAGTCCAATTGACCTGCCAATTTTTGTGGATTTTTTATGGACCAAAATAAGCCCCTGAAGTAAAAGAGTTGGGCCCGAAGAGTCCCGAGCCATCCACAAGGGTGGAGGACGCGCCCTGCCCCCCTAGGCATGGGCGCGCCCTGCCTCGTGGATGACTCGGAGACCCCCCTGACGTGAAACCGATGCCAAAAATTCCTATAAATACAGAAACCCCCGAAAAGAAACCTAGATCGGGAGTTCCACCGCCGCAAGCTTTTGTAGCCACCAAAAACTTCTCGGGAGCCCGTTCCGGCACCCTGTCGGAGGGGGAATCCATAACTGGTGGCCATCTTCATCATCCCGGCGCTCTCCATGAGGAGGAGGGAGTAGTTCACCCTCGGGGCTGAGGGTATGTACTAGTAGCTATGTGTTTGATCTCTCTCTCTCTCTCTCTCTCGTGTTCTTGTCTTGGCACGATCTTGATGTATCGCGAGCTTTGCTATTGTAGTTGGATCTTATGATGATTCTCCCCCTCTATTCTCTTGTAATGGATTGAGTTTTCCCTTTGAAGTTATCTTATCGGATTGAGTCTTTAAGGATTTGAGAACACTTAATGTATGTCTTGCGTGGGATACCCGTGGTGACAGTGGTGTATTCTATTGATTCACTTGATGTATGTTTTGGTGATCAACTTGCGGGTTCAGTGACCTTGTGAACTTATGCATAGGGGTTGGCACACATTTTCTTCTTGACTCTCCGGTGGAAACTTTGGGGCATGCTACCTCTTGAGCATGCGTTGGTTTTCCCTTGAAGAGGAAAGGGTGATGCAGCAAAGTAGCGTAAGTATTTCCCTCCATTTTTGAGAACCAAGGTATCAATCCAGTAGGAGGCTACACTCAAATCCCTCGTACTTGCACAAACAAATAAGAACCTTGCAACCAACGCGATAAAGGGGTTGTCAATCCCTTCACGGCCACATGCAAAAGTGAGATCTGATAGAGATAATAAGATGAATATTTTTGGTATTTTTATGATATAGATTGGAAAGTAAAGATTGCAAAATAAAATAGATTAGAAACTTATATGATGGAAAATAGACCTGCGAGCCATAGATTTCACTAGTGGCTTCTCTCAAGATATCATAAGTATTACGGTGGGTGAACAAATTACTGTCGAGCAATTGATAGAAAAGTGCATAGTTATGAGAATATCTAGGCATGATCATGTATATAGGCATCACGTCCGCGACAAGTAGATCGAAACGATTCTGCATCTACTACTATTACTCCACACATCGACCGCTATCCAGCATGCATCTAGAGTATTAAGTTCATAAGAACAGAGTAACGCATTAGGCAAGATGACATGATGTAGAGGGATAAACTCAAGCAATATGATATAAACCCCATCTTTTTATCCTCGATGGCAACAATACAATACGTGCCTTGCTGCCCCTGCTATCGTTGGGAAAGGACACCGCAAGATTGAACCCAAAGCTTAGCACTTCTCCCATTGCAAGAAAGATCAATCTAGTATGCCAAACCAAACTGATAATTCAAAGAGACTTGCAAAGATAACAAATCATACATCAAATAATTCAGAGGAGATTCAAATATTGTTTATAGATAATCTTTATCTTAAACCCACAATTCTTCGGATCTCAACAAACACACCGCAAAAAGAATTACATCGAATAGATCTCCAAGAAGATCGAGGAGAACTTTGTATTGAGATCCAAAGAGAGAGAAGAAGCCATCTAGCTAATAACTATGGACCCGAAGGTCTGTGGTAAAATACTCACACTTCATCGGAGAGGCTATGGTGTTGATATAGAAGCCCTCCATGATCGATTCCCCCTCTGGCGGAGCACCGGAAAAGGCCACAAGATGGGATCTCACGGGTACAGAAGGTTGCGACGGTGGAAATAGGGTTTCGTGGTGCTCTTGGATGTTTTCAGGGTATATGATTATATATAGGCGAAGGAAGTCGGTCAAGGGAGCCACGAGGGGCCCACGAGGGTGGGGGCACGCCTACCCCCTGGGCATGCCCTCCTGCCTCGTGGCCTCCTCGTTTCTTTCTTGACGTCCACTCCAAGTCTCCTGGATTGCGTTTGTTCCAAAAATAACTCTCCCGAAGGTTTCGTTCCATTTGGACTCCGTTTGATATCCTCTTCTGTGAAACACTGAAATAGGCAAAAAAACAACAGTTTGGACTCGACTTCCGGTTAATAGGTTAGTCCCAAAAATAATATAAAAGTGCATAGTAAAGCCCATTAAACATCCAAAACAGATAATATAATAGCATGGAACAATAAAAAATTATAGATACGTTGGAGACGTATCATGGCACTCTTTGAAGTTCTTTGTGTTGGACTGAATAGATGAATCTAAGATTGTGTGATGCATATACTATAATCATACTCACAGATACTTGAGGTGACATTGGAGTATCTAGGTGACATTAGGATTTTGATTGATGTGTGTCTTAAGGTGTTATTTTACTATGAACTCTAGGTCTGTTTGTGACATTTATAGGAATAGCCCAATGGATTGATCGAAAAGAATAACTTTGAGGTGGTTTCTTACCCTACAATAATCTCTTTGTTTGTTCTCCGCTATTAGTGACTTTGGAGTCTACTTGTTGCACGTTGAGGGATTGTTATATGATCTGATTATGTTATCCTTGTTGAGAGAACTTGCACTAGTGAAAGAATGAACCCTAGGCCTTGTTTCCTAGCATTGCAATACCGTTTGTGCTCACTTTTATCATTATTTACCTTGCTGTTTTTATATTTTTAGATTACAAAAACCTATATCTACCATCCATATTGCACTTGTATCACCATCTCTTCGCCGACTAGTGCACCTATACAATTTACCATTGTATTGGGTGAGTTTGGGACACAAGAGAATCTTTGTTATTTGGTTGCAGGGTTGTTTGAGAGAGACCATCTTCATCCTATGCCTCCCACGGATTAATAAACCTTAGGTCATCCACTTGAGGGAAATTTGCTACTGTCCTACAAACCTCTGCACTTGGAGGCCCAACAACGTCTACAAGAAGAAGGTTACGTTGTAGACATCAACTTCCCTCTAAGTACCTGATCACACATAGGGTCTCCGCTGGAGGTAGTAGCCATGTCTCACATGAAGAATGTATAAGTTCGGAGAGGAGCGAGTTCACGTTATCTTTGATAGCCTTTGCTCGAGCTCTTGTCGTTGGTCCAAGTGGTGTTGTGGGAGATGTAGATAGGTCCATGGGGATGACCGTGGGATGCTCCGCATCAGTTCTGGTGTCCTTGGGCCGGATATCTGGGCCTGTGCCGGATTTTCCAGGGTTGTCGGGTTGGATGTCCGGGTGCGGCCAGATGTCTGACTCCTGGAGCGCTGCAGCGACTGCCTTGCTATTGGTATTGTTGACCTGGGGCTCCGAATATCTGGGCCAGGGGGCGGATTTCCGACCGTTGTAGACTTCCAGTGGTTCCTTTTGTTGTGCTTCTTTGTGCGCCTCCGTGGGGACTTGCTCTTCATTTCAAACATCTCCGAGGTTGTCTTGTTTGTACCTAAGCACATATAGCATTCCCGATTGAGGTAGTATCCATGTCTCACGAGGTTCGTATGGAAGCTCATAAAGGAGAGATGTCACTTGGCACTTGGGGAGATGAAGGTAGGTCCGTGGGAATGATCGTGGGATGCTCCACATCATCTCCCCACCCCCTTGGGAAATATACATCCTCAGATTATAAACCTCATCATCATGGAAGGGTGCTAGATCCTTGACATTGAAGATGTCTCTCACATTGTACTTGTCGTGCGGGAGGTCGATCTTGTAGGCATTGTTGTTGTAGCATGCTAGCACCTTGAATGGTCGATCGGCTGAGGTCATAGCTTGGACTTGCGCTCATTGGGGAAGCATTCTTTGCATAGCTGCATCCACATAAGATCTCAAGGGTTGAACACCATGGGGTGCTTGTTTATGTTGCGCTTGGTAGTGAGGCGGTGCACTTGGTTCTCGATCGTGTGGCATGTATCTTCATGCACCTTCTTAAGGTAACTTGCTCTTGCGCTCGCGTCCATGTTTGTTCACTCTTGTAGTGCTAGAGGAAGGATGTCCAATGGTGACAATGGGTTGAAGCCGCAGATAACCTCGAAGCGGGACTTGCTGGTTGTAGAGTGTCGTGTGCGATTGTAGGCGTACTCGGTGATGGGCAAGCATTCTTCCAACTCCTTGATGTTCTTCTTTGTCAAGACGTGAAGTAGTGTAGATAAGGTTCGGTTGGTGACCTCTATTTGGCCGTCGGTTTGTGGATGGTACGCTGATGAGAAGTGGAGCTTGATTCCGAGCTTGGCGCATAGCGTGTTCAAAAGTAGCCAAGGAACTAGACATCGTGGTCTGACATAATCGTCTTGGGCACTCCATGTAAACACAAGATTTCCCTACAAAAGAGATTTGCAACATGTGAAGCATAGTCTATCATGTTGCATGGAATAAAATATGCCATCTTAGAGAAGCGGTCCACAACAACAAATATTGAATCTTTGCCATTTTGAGTTCTAGGAAAACCAAGCACAGAGTCCACACTAATATCTTCCCATGGGCAGTACCAAATTGGAAGCAACATATGTAAGCCATGAGACTAAGCTTGTGACTGAGCTTTGTGACATGTGATGCACCGGTTGGTGTAGTGTGCGACATCGCGCAACAAAGTAGTTCTTGGAGAGCATGGTGAAGGTCTTTGTTACGGCCGAAGTGTCCCATAAGTCCTCCTGATAGAGGCAAAGGTGTCCCGTCTTTCGATGAGATGGTGGATTTCGCTTTGGTGGAAGTCGACTTTGACGATCCGACTACGAACGTGCGAGGACGTCGCGCCTTAGCAATCGCTAAACCAACTCCGAGAGGTTATTGACCACGCCGGAGCACGATCAACCTGACCACGAGGGTCTGTTTCCTGCGAGCAAACGAAGAACAAGCAAGAAACTAAGATTGCAATCTGGATATTGCAAATATAAGATGAAAGCTTTATTGATCAAGGTGGGGTTCTGTGACGCCTTTGTCTGGTCGTTGAACACAAACGAAGTACGCGAAGTTGCAGCTATGGCGAACTTTTAATCTAAACAAAACCCAAAGTCTAAACGATGCCCTAAGGGCTGTATATATGGAGGAAGAGGGGGGGGGGGATTTCGTGGCCCTTGGTGGAGGGGTCCGAAATCAACCCTATCTCTTGTTTCCCCACACATACGGACTCTAAAAATAGCCTATACTTATGTATTTCCAAATTACATGGGCCTGGCCCAATAATAAGGTGACGCAGCACCTAAAATAGCCTCGGGACGAAATTTGTGAAGTGGCATCTTGTATATTTCGTCCAAGGCTTCATGCACCCATTATGGTGGCTTCAAAGTCCTGAAATCATCACTTGTAACTCCGTTCTTGTTTCCCTTGCGCATGCCATCATCTCCATGCTTGTTCTTGCTCCAATGTTCATCCTTCTCCAAGCTAGGCCCTTCATTTGTAAGCAAAACAAATGTATCCAATTTAGGCAGCATCATATTCTCATGAACATTAGAATCATTACCAAGAAACGAAAGTACCTGGTAATTTAGTTGGCGTGCACGAGCTCTAGTAATTGGTCCAGTATGTATAGCAGCAGGGGCTGTGGGTGTAACAATTGTATTGATGTCCTCATCATCCTCCCCTTCTTGAAATGAAGTCGTCCTCGACGGAAGTTCATCTTCCTCACCCAAATAAGGCTTCAAATATGCAATGTTAAAAGTGGGACTAACCCCAAAATTTGCAGGCAGCTCAAGTTTATATGCATTATCATTTATTTTCTCTAACACCTTAAAGGGACCATCAGCACGTGGCATTAACTTTGATTTGCGCAAATCAGGAAATCTATCCTTACGCAAATGTAACCAAACAAGATCTCCAGGTGCAAACACAACATGTTTTCTACCCTTATCTCCAGCAAGTTTATATTTAGCATTCATGCGCTCAATGTTTTCCTTAGTTAACTCATGCATTTTTAAAATCAATTCAGCACGGTGTTTAGCATCAAAATTAACCTTCTCCGAAGATGGAAGAGGCAACAAATCAATAGGTGCACGAGGTAGGAAACCATACACAACTTCAAAAGGGCACATCTTAGTAGTAGAATGCAATGAACGATTATAAGCAAATTCAATATGAGGCAAGCATTCCTCCCACATTTTCTTATTATTCTTCAAAACAGCCCTAAGCATAGTAGACAACGTTCTATTGACTACTTCAGTTTGTCCATCAGTTTGGGGGTGACAAGTAGTACTAAAAAGCAGTTTAGTCCCCAACTTAGCCCATAAACATCTCCAAAAGTGGCTAAGAAATTTAGTATCACGATCTGAAACAATAGTATTTGGCACACCATGCAAGCGAATAATTTCACGAAAGAACAAATCAGCAACATTAACAGCATCATCGCTTTTATGACATGGTATAAAGTGTGCCATTTTCGAGAATCTATCCCCGACAACAAATATGCTATCCCTCCCCTTCTTTGTTCGAGGTAAACCTAAAACAAAGTCCATAGATATATCCTCCCAAGGAACACTAGGTACAGGCAAAGGCATATATAAACCATGAGGATTGAGTCGTGACTTAGCTTTTTGACATGTAGTGCATCGAGCAATAAAACGCTCAACATCCCGTCTCATCTTTGGCCAAAAGAAATGTGTAGCAAGTACGTCCTCCGTCTTCTTCACGCCAAAGTGTCCCATTAATCCTCCTCCATGCGCCTCCTGCAACAACAAAAGACGAACGGAGCTAGCTGGAATGCATAGCTTGTTAGCACGAAACACAAATCCATCATTAACGACAAACTTGTTCCACATTCTTCCTTCTTTACAATTCTGCATTACATCTTTAAAATCAGCATCATGCACATATTGATCTTTGATGGTCTGCAAACCAAATATTTTGAAGTCAAGTTGTGAAAGCATAGTATAGCGACGAGACAATGCATCAGCAATAACATTTTCTTTTCCCTTCTTGTGTTTAATGACATAAGGGAAAGTCTCAATGAATTCAACCCATTTAGCATGTCTACGATTCAGTTTAGCTTGACTTTTAATATGTTTCAAAGATTCATGATCAGAATGTATAACAAATTCTTTGGGCCATAAATAATGTTGCCATGTTTCTAAAGTCCGAACAAGAGCATATAATTCTTTATCATAAGTAGAATAATTCAGACTAGGCCCACTCAATTTTTCAGAAAAGTATGCAACAGGTTTGCCATCTTGTAATAACACACCTCCTAATCCAATTCCACTAGCATCACATTCAAGCTCAAAAGTCTTATTAAAATCAGGAAGTTGGAGTAAAGGAGCATGTGGCAACTTATCTTTCAATACCGTGAAGGCTTCTTCCTGTGCGGTACCCCAAACAAAAGGCACATCCTTCTTTGTAAGCTCGTTGAGAGGTGCAGCAATGGTGCTGAAATCTCTCACAAAACGCCTATAGAATCCAGCGAGGCCAAGAAAACTCCTCACTTGTGTGACCGTTTTGGGCTGCGGCCAACTCTCAATAGCTTCAATCTTGGCTTTATCAACTTCAATTCCCTGTGGAGTAACAACATAGCCAAGAAAGGATACTCGGTCGGTGCAAAAGGTGCACTTCCCAAGGTTACCAAACAAACGTGCATCACGTAGAGCAATAAAAACAGCACGTAAATGTTCCAAATGTTCCTCCAAAGATCTGCTATAAATCAATATGTCATCAAAGTAAACTACCACAAATCGTCCAATGAAAGCACGTAAAACTTCGTTCATTAATCTCATGAAAGTACTAGGTGCATTAGTTAATCCAAAAGGCATGACTAACCACTCATATAATCCAAACTTAGTTTTAAATGTTGTTTTCCATTCATCTCCCAATTTCATACGAATTTGATGGTAGCCACTACGCAAATCAACTTTGGAGAATATTGTAGAGCCACTCAATTCATCAAGCATATCATCTAGCCTAGGAATAGGATGACGATAACGAATAGTAATATTATTAATGCCTCTACAATCAACACACATACGTGATGTACCATCCTTTTTCGGCACTAGAATAATAGGAACAGCACAAGGACTAATGATGAGGACATCAATACAATTGTTACACCCACAGCCCCTGCTGCTATACATACTGGACCAATTACTAGAGCTCGTGCACGCCAACTAAATTACCAGGTACTTTCGTTTCTTGGTAATGATTCTAATGTTCATGAGAATATGATGCTGCCTAAATTGGATACATTTGTTTTGCTTACAAATGAAGGGCCTAGCTTGGAGAAGGATGAACATTGGAGCAAGAACAAGCATGGAGATGATGGCATGCGCAAGGGGAACAAGAACGGAGTTACAAGTGATGATTTCAGGACTTTGAAGCCACCATAATGGGTGCATGAAGCCTTGGACGAAATATACAAGATGCCACTTCATAAATTTCGTCCCGAGGCTATTTTAGGTGCTGCGTCACCTTATTATTGGGCCAGGCCCATGTAATTTCGAAATACATAAGTACAGGCTATTTTTAGAGTCCGTATGTGTGGGGAAACAAGAGATAGGGTTGATTTCGGACCCCTCCACCAAGGGCCACGAAATTCCCCCCCTCTTCCTCCATATATACAGCCCTTAGGGCATCGTTTAGACTTTGGGTTTTGTTTAGATTAAAAGTTCGCCATAGCTGCAACTTCGCGTACTTCGTTTGTGTTCAACGACCAGACAAAGGCGTCACAGAACCCCACCTTGATCAATAAAGTTTTCATCTTATATTCGCAATATCCAGATTGCAATCTTAGTTTCTTGCTTGTTCTTCGTTTGCTCGCAGGAAACAGACCTTCGTGGTCAGGTTGATCGTGCTCCGGCGTGGTCAATAACCTCTCGGAGTTGGTTTAGCGATTGCTAAGGCGCGACGTCCTCGCACGTTCGTAGTCGGATCGTCAAAGTCGACTTCCACCAAAGCGAAATCCACCATCTCATCGAAAGACGAGACACCTTTGCCTCTATCACCTATGCAAGCATGTTCCTTATTACTTGGTAGACCATGGCAATTTGATAAAAATTCTGTACACCATGGTAGAAACAATCACTATACTCTTGTTCATAAGGATAAAAATATTACTTTGCTTCCTATGACTCCTGATTCCATTTTGAAAGATGATATTAATAGAGCTAATAAAGCAAAACAGGAGACGAATAAGAGTGAAAATCAGATTGTGGCAAAAGAATTTGAGCAACAAATGAAGCCTAATAATAAATCATCTAGTGTTGCTTCTGAAATTAAATTGAAAAGTGCATGTTTATTTGCCACCAAATCTGATATTGATGAGCTAGATTTCAGCAAATCTGTTTGCTATGCTTTTGTGTGCAAAGAGGCATTATTTTCATTCGAGGACGTGCCTTCCTCTTTGCCTCCTGCTGTCACTAACATTTTGCAGGAGTTCGCTGACGTCTTTCCACAAGACGTGCCAGCGGGATTACCGCCTATTCGAGGGATTGAGCATCAGATTGACTTAATTCCCGGTGCTTCACTGCCAAACCGTGCACCATACCGTACCAATCCAGAGGAGACGAAGGAGATTATGCGCCAAGTACAAGAGCTTCTCGACAAAGGTTATATACGCGAATCCCTTAGTCCTTGTGCTGTTCCTATTATTCTAGTGCCGAAAAAGGATGGTACATCACGTATGTGTGTTGATTGTAGAGGCATTAATAATATTACTATTCGTTATCGTCATCCTATTCCTAGGCTAGATGATATGCTTGATGAATTGAGTGGTTCTACAATATTCTCCAAAGTTGATTTGCGTAGTGGCTACCATCAAATTCGTATGAAATTGGGAGATGAATGGAAAACAGCATTTAAAACTAAGTTTGGATTATATGAGTGGTTAGTCATGCCTTTTGGGTTAACTAATGCACCTAGTACTTTCATGAGATTAATGAACGAAGTTTTACGTGTTTTCATTGGACGATTTGTGGTAGTTTACTTTGATGACATACTGATTTATAGCAGATCTTTGGAAGAACATTTGGAACATTTACGTGTTGTTTTTATTGCTCTACGTGATGCACGTTTGTTTGGTAACCTTGGGAAGTGCACCTTTTGCACCGACCGAGTATCTTTTCTTGGCTATGTTGTTACTCCACAGGGAATTGAAGTTGACAAAGCCAAGATTGAAGCTATTGAGAGTTGGCCGCAGCCCAAAACGGTCACACAAGTGAGGAGTTTTCTTGGCCTCGCTGGATTCTATAGGCGTTTTGTGAGAGATTTCAGCACCATTGCTGCACCTCTCAACGAGCTTACAAAGAAGGATGTGCCTTTTGTTTGGGGTACCGCACAGGAAGAAGCCTTCACGGTATTGAAAGATAAGTTGCCACATGCTCCTTTACTCCAACTTCCTGATTTTAATAAGACTTTTGAGCTTGAATGTGATGCTAGTGGAATTGGATTAGGAGGTGTGTTATTACAAGATGGCAAACCTGTTGCATACTTTTCTGAAAAATTGAGTGGGCCTAGTCTGAATTATTCTACTTATGATAAAGAATTATATGCTCTTGTTCGGACTTTAGAAACATGGCAACATTATTTATGGCCCAAAGAATTTGTTATACATTCTGATCATGAATCTTTGAAACATATTAAAAGTCAAGCTAAACTGAATCGTAGACATGCTAAATGGGTTGAATTCATTGAGACTTTCCCTTATGTCATTAAACACAAGAAGGGAAAAGAAAATGTTATTGCTGATGCATTGTCTCGTCGATATACTATGCTTTCACAACTTGACTTCAAAATATTTGGTTTGGAGACCATCAAAGATCAATATGTGCATGATGCTGATTTTAAAGATGTAATGCAGAATTGTAAAGAAGGAAGAATGTGGAACAAGTTTGTTGTTAATGATGGATTTGTGTTTCGTGCTAACAAGCTATGCATTCCAGCTAGCTCCGTTCGTCTTTTGTTCTTGCAGGAGGCGCATGGAGGAGGATTAATGGGACACTTTGGCGTGAAGAAGATGGAGGACGTACTTGCTACACATTTCTTTTGGCCAAAGATGAGACGGGATGTTGAGCGTTTTATTGCTCGCTGCACTACATGTCAAAAAGCTAAGTCACGACTCAATCCTCATGGTTTATATATGCCTTTGCCTGTACCTAGTGTTCCTTGGGAGGATATATCTATGGACTTTGTTTTAGGTTTACCTCGAACAAAGAAGGGGAGGGATAGCATATTTGTTGTCGTGGATAGATTCTCGAAAATGGCACACTTTATACCATGTCATAAAAGTGATGATGCTGTTAATGTTGCTGATTTGTTCTTTCGTGAAATTATTCGCTTGCATGGTGTGCCAAATACTATTGTTTCAGATCGTGATACTAAATTTCTTAGCCACTTTTGGAGATGTTTATGGGCAAAATGTTAGTGACAGCAGGAGGCAAAGAGGAAGGCACGTCCTCGAATGAAAATAATGCCTCTTTGCACACAAAAGCATAGCAAACAGATTTGCTGAAATCTAGCTCATCAATATCAGATTTGGTGGCAAATAAACATGCACTTTTCAATTTAATTTCAGAAGCAACACTAGATGGTTTATTATTAGGCTTCATTTGTTGCTCAAATTCTTTTGCCACAATCTGATTTTCACTCTTATTCTTCTCCTGTTTTGCTTTATTAGCTCTATTAATATCATCTTTCAAAATGGAATCAGGAGTCATAGGAAGCAAAGTAATATTTTTATCCTTATGAACAAGAGTATAGTGATTGTTTCTACCATGGTGTACAGAATTTTTATCAAATTGCCATGGTCTACCAAGTAATAAGGAACATGCTTGCATAGGTACCACATCACGATCAACATAATCAGCATATGTAGAGATACTAAAATGCACACGAACAGTACGTGTTACCTTAACCTTGCCGCTGTTGTTGAACCATTGGATGTAGTAAGGATGTGGATGTGGTCTTGTGGTGAGAGAAAGCTTCTCCACCATCTCCATGCTAGCCAAGTTGTTGCAGCTCCCTCCGTCTATTATGACGCGCACAGAACGTTCCTTCACAACTCCCTTGGTATGGAACAAATTGTGCCTCTGATTTTGCTCAGCTTGTGTGACCTGCACACTCAAAACACGTTGAGCAACTAAACATTCATACCTGTCAGCGTCTTCAGGAGCCATGTATTGCGTCTCATGATCAGAATCATCTCCACCACGTTCTTCACGTGTAATAAGAGCCAATGTCTCCTCATCATAGTCACTAGCGGACTCATATCCACCATCCGCGGTAGCAATCATCACACGCGGAGATTTGCATTCCCTCGCATAATGACCTCCTCCCTTACAACGACGACAAATAATATCACTTGTGTGCCCTGTTGATGCCATGGAAGAAGAAGAACGCTGTGCAGGCCCCGCAGGTGCGCTCTTGGCAGATAATGGTGGTTGTGCCTGTTTTTTTGTATCACGGCTGGAGGTGGCACCGGATGGAGGTGCTGGTGCAGTTGAAGTAGAAGATGCACGTGGTGTCCATGATGAAGGTCGGCCTGCAGAAAAGTTAGTTCGCCCCAATGCTTGTCGATCCTGCACTTCACGTTCAGCTTTACAAGCAAGATGAAATAAACGAGTGATATTAGTATACTCCTTATAGTCTAGAATGGTCTGAATCTCTCTATTTAATCCACCCAGAAAACGTGCAAGCATAGCTTCATTCTCCTCAACAATACCACATCTAATCATGCCAGTTTGTTCCTGATAATATTCTTCTACAGAATTTTTTCCTTGTCTTAAGCGCTGTAATTTTTGAAGCAATTCACGTTGATAATATGGTGGAACCCAACGCGTACGCATAGCAGTTTTCAAAGCAGCCCAAGTAGTTGGAATAGGATACAATCTACAATGTTCAGACCACCATACACATGCAAAACTAGAGAAAGCACAAACAGCAGCAGCAACTCTTCTCTCCTCAGGATATTGTAAACATGTAAATCGTTGTTCAGTTTCTAACTCCCAAGTAAGATATATATCAGGAACATATCTACCCTCAAATGGTGGAATATTCAATTTCAGTTTAGGAATATGGACATCATCTCGTACCTGAGGTGGTGGTGCAGGCCTACCATTACGAATATATACCTGAGGTCGACCTGCTAGTGGTGGTGCTGGTGGCTGCTCGTAGATCTGATTTTGATCAACCTCATCCTCATAATCGCCCGCATACTCATCATCCTCCTGGGTACCAGCAACAGCAGTAGCAGGAGCCACAGAAGTATCAACAGCAGCACCAACAGTTTGGCCAAACGCAAGAGGAACACGGCTCGCTCGGCGAAGGTCTATTTCGCGACGTGGAGGTAGTCGTTGTTGTTGTTGTTGGAGAGGTGCGTTAGGTGCAGCGGGTGGTGGTGGTGGAAGACGCGCGAGCAATTCATTAAATCTGTTATCGAGCTTTGTTTCGAACGTCTTTTCAAGGCCAGTAATCTTCTCCATGGCCTCTTCAAAATTATTCAGCACATCTTGCACCTGTTCAGTCATCATGTGCTGAAACTTATCATGAAGCTCCTTGTTCGATAAGTTCTCCCAGTCAATCTCGTCGGCTTGTGATCCTGGCATGGTTAGCAGCAATAGAAACACACAAGAATATGATCCTACAGACAACTAAGAAGTGGTGGTGGTGTATCACAAATCCGTCAAGCAAATCTCAAATTCTTACCAGTTCTTACCCAGCAGCAGGCGGTGATCGGCAACCGTTGTTGTCAAAAACTCTCAAAGCTTGGATAGAGCGATTACCAGGGAGAGTCAAACACACGACGTAGATGTATGTGGAGCTGGGAAGGCTTATAATATGGTAGCAAAAAGGGTCAGCAATAATCAATTCAGAGATGCAAAGTTGAATAAACGCTCAACGACGGTACTGTGCTGGTCCTAGGCTAGACTGTGCTAGAGACGCGAGCCTAGAACACTAACAAAATCACGGCGCGGCACGTAAACAAGGGAAAAGCACACTCTGAATATTTTTTTTCGCTCTTTTTTTTTGCGCTCTTTTTTTTTGCGCTGCTTTTTTTTTTGCGAAAAATCACTATAATGGCGAGTGTCTCAAAACTCTTCCTAGCTCAAACTGACAGGATGGGCACGAAATTTTTTCGACCAATTTTTTTTTTTCGACTGCCCGGACCCAAAAACTGGAAACGGGTCAAAAAAAACTTCCTATAATGGCACCTGTCTCAAAACACTCAGAAACACCTAAAAATAGGATAGCCAGAAATTTTTTCGAAAAATGCGTTTTCGAAAAATTTTGGGCCTAAACGGAGCGTGGCTACCCGACTCTTTTTTTTTCCGAAACCTACTCCGGCAAGGAAACACGAATCGGAATCTAGATTGATCCCGAAAACAAACCTAATAAGCAAGGAACTCGGATTGGTGGTGGATATATGGTGGTGGTATATGGCAGCGGTGGTAGTATATGGATATGGATCGGTGGTGGTATATGGACACGGATTGGTGGTGGTATATGGATACGGATTCAGAGCGGTGGTGGTAGATGGCAGGGGCGATGATGATGGTGCGGCGACGGCGTGACAACTTGTGAACAGAACTCGAAACTCTAAAAGACTAGACGCTAAGACCAGCAACTAAACACGACGATGCAACCGCAAATTCAACAAAGCAAATACAGAAAAGATTATGCAAGGCTCAGATTGGTTCGGATGGGATGAACTAACCCTAATTTTTTTTTTGGCTTTTTCGTGGACTATAGGTATGAAGAACAGACTCGATCTAAACTACGAAAAACTGTAAAATCTCACCGAGCAACCTGGAAATCTGATACCACTTGATAGAGGCAAAGGTGTCCCGTCTTTCGATGAGATGGTGGATTTCGCTTTGGTGGAAGTCGACTTTGACGATCCGACTACGAACGTGCGAGGACGTCGCGCCTTAGCAATCGCTAAACCAACTCCGAGAGGTTATTGACCACGCCGGAGCACGATCAACCTGACCACGAGGGTCTGTTTCCTGCGAGCAAACGAAGAACAAGCAAGAAACTAAGATTGCAATCTGGATATTGCGAATATAAGATGAAAGCTTTATTGATCAAGGTGGGGTTCTGTGACGCCTTTGTCTGGTCGTTGAACACAAACGGAGTACGCGAAGTTGCAGCTATGGCGAACTTTTAATCTAAACAAAACCCAACGTCTAAACGATGCCCTAAGGGCTGTATATATGGAGGAAGAGGGGGGAATTTCGTGGCCCTTGGTGGAGGGGTCCGAAATCAACCCTATCTCTTGTTTCCCCACACATACGGACTCTAAAAATAGCCTATACTTATGTATTTCGAAATTACATGGGCCTGGCCCAATAATAAGGTGACGCAGCACCTAAAATAGCCTCGGGACGAAATTTATGAAGTGGCATCTTGTATATTTCGTCCAAGGCTTCATGCACCCATTATGGTGGCTTCAAAGTCCTGAAATCATCACTTGTAACTCCGTTCTTGTTCCCCTTGCGCATGCCATCATCTCCATGCTTGTTCTTGCTCCAATGTTCATCCTTCTCCAAGCTAGGCCCTTCATTTGTAAGCAAAACAAATGTATCCAATTTAGGCAGCATCATATTCTCATGAACATTAGAATCATTACCAAGAAACGAAAGTACCTGGTAATTTAGTTGGCGTGCACGAGCTCTAGTAATTGGTCCAGTATGTATAGCAGCAGGGGCTGTGGGTGTAACAATTGTATTGATGTCCTCATCAGAAGTTGATAAAGACAAGATTGAAGCTATTGAGAGTTGGCCGCAACCCAAAACGGTCACACAAGTGAGGAGTTTTCTTGGCCTCGCTGGATTCTATAGGCATTTTGTGAGAGATTTCAGCACCATTGCTGCACCTCTCAATGAGCTTACAAAGAAAGATGTGCCTTTTCTTTGGGGTACCGCACAGGAAGAAGCCTTCACGGTATTGAAAGATAAGTTGACACATGCTCCTTTACTCCAACTTCCTGATTTTAATAAGACTTTTGAGCTTGAATGTGATGCTAGTGGAATTGGATTAGGAGGTGTGTTATTACAAGATGGCAAACCTGTTGCATACTTTTCTGAAAAATTGAGTGGGCCTAGTCTGAATTATTCTACTTATGATAAAGAATTATATGCTCTTGTTCGGACTTTAGAAACATGGCAACATTATTTATGGCCCAAAGAATTTGTTATACATTCTTATCATGAATCTTTGAAACATATTAAAAGTCAAGCTAAACTGAATCGTAGACATGCTAAATGGGTTGAATTCATTGAGACTTTCCCTTATGTCATTAAACACAAGAAGGGAAAAGAAAATGTTATTGCTGATGCATTGTCTCGTCGCTATACTATGCTTTCACAACTTGACTTCAAAATATTTGGTTTGGAGACCATCAAAGATCAATATGTGCATGATGCTGATTTTAAAGATGTAATGCAGAATTGTAAAGAAGGAAGAATGTGGAACAAGTTTGTCGTTAATGATGGATTTGTGTTTCGTGCTAACAAGCTATGCATTCCAGCTAGCTCCGTTCGTCTTTTGTTGTTGCAGGAGGCGCATGGAGGAGGATTAATGGGACACTTTGGCGTGAAGAAGACGGAGGACGTACTTGCTACACATTTCTTTTGGCCAAAGATGAGACGGGATGTTGAGCGTTTTATTGCTCGATGCACTACATGTCAAAAAGCTAAGTCACGACTCAATCCTCATGGTTTATATATGCCTTTGCCTGTACCTAGTGTTCCTTGGGAGGATATATCTATGGACTTTGTTTTAGGTTTACCTCGAACAAAGAAGGGGAGGGATAGCATATTTGTTGTCGGGGATAGATTCTCGAAAATGGCACACTTTATACCATGTCATAAAAGCGATGATGCTGTTAATGTTGCTGATTTGTTCTTTCGTGAAATTATTCGCTTGCATGGTGTGCCAAATACTATTGTTTCAGATCGTGATACTAAATTTCTTAGCCACTTTTGGAGATGTTTATGGGCTAAGTTGGGGACTAAACTGCTTTTTAGTACTACTTGTCACCCCCAAACTGATGGACAAACTGAAGTAGTCAATAGAACGTTGTCTACTATGCTTAGGGCTGTTTTGAAGAATAATAAGAAAATGTGGGAGGAATGCTTGCCTCATATTGAATTTGCTTATAATCGTTCATTGCATTCTACTACTAAGATGTGCCCTTTTGAAGTTGTGTATGGTTTCCTACCTCGTGCACCTATTGATTTGTTGCCTCTTCCATCTTCGGAGAAGGTTAATTTTGATGCTAAACAACGTGCTGAATTGATTTTAAAAATGCATGAGTTAACTAAGGAAAACATTGAGCGCATTAATGCTAAATATAAACTTGCTGGAGATAAGGGTAGAAAACATGTTGTGTTTGCACCTGGAGATCTTGTTTGGTTACATTTGCGTAAGGATAGATTTCCTGATTTGCGCAAATCAAAGTTAATGCCACGTGCTGATGGTCCCTTTAAGGTGTTAGAGAAATAAATGATAATGCATATAAACTTGAGCTGCCTGCAGATTTTGGGGTTAGTCCCACTTTTAACATTGCAGATTTGAAGCCTTATTTGGGTGAGGAAGATGAACTTCCGTCGAGGACGACTTCATTTCAAGAAGGGGAGGATGATGAGGACATCAATACAATTGTTACACCCACAGCCCCTGCTGCTATACATACTGGACCAATTACTAGAGCTCGTGCACGCCAACTAAATTACCAGGTACTTTCGTTTCTTGGTAATGATTCTAATGTTCATGAGAATATGATGCTGCCTAAATTGGATACATTTGTTTTGCTTACAAATGAAGGGCCTAGCTTGGAGAAGGATGAACATTGGAGCAAGAACAAGCATGGAGATGATGGCATGCGCAAGGGAAACAAGAACGGAGTTACAAGTGATGATTTCAGGACTTTGAAGCCACCATAATGGGTGCATGAAGCTTTGGACGAAATATACAAGACGCCACTTCATAAATTTCGTCCCGAGGCTATTTTAGGTGCTGCGTCACCTTATTATTGGGCCAGGCCCATGTAATTTCGAAATACATAAGTATAGGCTATTTTTAGAGTCCGCATGTGTGGGGAAACAAGAGATAGGGTTGATTTCGGACCCCTCCACCAAGGGCCACGAAATTCCCCCCCTCTTCCTCCGTATGGCGAGTGTCTCAAAACTCTTCTTAGCTCAAACTGACAGGATGGGCACGAAATTTTTTTGACCAATTTTTTTTTTTTTCCGAAACCTACTCCGGCAAGGAAACACGAATCGGAATCTAGAGGGATCTCGAAAACAAACCTAATATGACAAGAACTCGGATTGGTGGTGGATATATGGTGGTAGATGGCAGCGGTGGTGGTATATGACAGTTGTGGTGGTATATGGATACGGATTCGAAGCGGTGGCGGATAAGCGGTGGTGGTAGATGGCAGGGGTGATGATGATGGTGCGGCGGCGGCGTGACAACTTATGACCAGAACTCGAAACTCTAAAAGACTAGACTCTAAGACCAGCAACTAGACACGACGATGCAACCGCAAATTCAACAAAGCAAAACCCTAAAAAGATTATGCAAAGGCTCAGATTGGTTCGGATATGATGAACTAACCCTAATTTTTTTTGTGGCTTTTTCGTGGACTGTAGGTATGAAGAACAGACTCGATCTAAACTACAAAAAACTGTAAAATCTCATCGAGCAACCTGGAAATCTGATACCACTTGATAGAGGCAAAGGTGTCCCGTCTTTCGATGAGATGGTGGATTTCGCTTTGGTGGAAGTCGACTTTGACGATCCGACTACGAACGTGCGAGGACGTCGCGCCTTAGCAATCGCTAAACCAACTCCGAGAGGTTATTGACCACGCCGGAGCACGATCAACCTGACCACGAAGGTCTGTTTCCTGCGAGCAAACAAAGAACAAGCAAGAAACTAAGATTGCAATCTGGATATTGCGAATATAAGATGAAAGCTTTATTGATCAAGGTGGGGTTCTGTGACGCCTTTGTCTGGTCGTTGAACACAAACGAAGTACGCGAAGTTGCAGCTATGGCGAACTTTTAATCTAAACAAAACCCAAAGTCTAAACGATGCCCTAAGGGCTGTATATATGGAGGAAGAGGGGGGGGGGGAATTTCGTGGCCCTTGGTGGAGGGGTCCGAAATCAACCCTATCTCTTGTTTCCCCACACATACGGACTCTAAAAATAGCCTATACTTATGTATTTCGAAATTACATGGGCATGGCCCAATAATAAGGTGACGCAGCACCTAAAATAGCCTCGGGACGAAATTTGTGAAGTGGCATCTTGTATATTTCGTCCAAGGCTTCATGCACCCATTATGGTGGCTTCAAAGTCCTGAAATCATCACTTGTAACTCCGTTCTTGTTTCCCTTGCGCATGCCATCATCTCCATGCTTGTTCTTGCTCCAATGTTCATCCTTCTCCAAGCTAGGCCCTTCATTTGTAAGCAAAACAAATGTATCCAATTTAGGCAGCATCATATTCTCATGAACATTAGAATCATTACCAAGAAACGAAAGTACCTGTTAATTTAGTTGGCATGCACGAGCTCTAGTAATTGGTCCAGTATGTATAGCAGCAGGGGCTGTGGGTGTAACAATTGTATTGATGTCCTCATCACCTCCACCGTGAGCTTCTTCCAAAAGCAATAAAGTAAGACAAGACTCGGGTATACAAAGTTTGTTAATAAGATAGCCATACTTGAGATAATATTGCTCCCGAAATTTGTTAGCTTAGCATCATAAGGAACCACAAATGAGGTATCATGCATACACTGGTGCAACGATGTCCTATACAAATGGTTTTTAACCCCTTTCCACAACAGAGTTTCAAACTGTTGCCTTGCTTGTGTGTGCGATAGGGGGTCCATTCCATACGACCCAGAAATCGTCTGTGATAGGTAGTAGGAATGCATACATTTTGTAGAACTAAGCATATGCAATGTCCACATCTATGCCAAACGCAAGTCATCACACAACTGTTTGTGACATATGAAATTTCCCAGATGCTCCATCCTTGCTACGTGTGGGTTGGCATTACCATCACACACGCTTTTCTATGGTGCAAAGTTTATGATGCGTGCCCCATCACAAATAGTTCACGATTATAAAGCGTGTATGATAAGGAGACTATCACACAAATTTACTTTTCCTGCACCATATGCAATTCTATGTAAGAGTGCATACAGTTGTCCCTATAAAATTGTATGCGAAGCTTGAATACATCTACACATTGATCTGTCCATAAACATTTGCAATATATAAAATGTTCCAAATGATTCATCTGTAGTACCCGTATCGGGTGAAGGTCCACCACACGTGTGCTTCTATGAACAATGTTTATGATGCGCACGACATCATAAATAGTTCATGATCGCTAAGAGTGTGTGATAAGGAGACTATCACAAACATTTAATAAGAAGTGATTGTGTGTGCTATTATTGTTAATATCACATGCTTTTTCTTGGCTGATCGTGTGTGCAGTAGAGATTCATCGCACACGTAGTGATCTAAGAAACATGTCTAATCTTGATGTTTATCACTGATGTTTTGCTTTCGCATACCGTGTGCAGTGTAATGGCCTGGAGAGCATCACTTATCCCTAATTTAATCCCTGCATTCAAAATTCACAAAATTTGAATTTGAAACATATTTTGAATTTGAAAGTAGGCAATCACTTATTTCATATAGAATCGTGTTTATTACAAATATAGGTTCAAGAACTAATGCATAATTTGATGCACATGTATATATACTGAAGAACTACAGAAGCACCTTCGAAGAATGATGAACCACATTGTAGTAAAGATGGTAAAGAGAGAGGCGAAAGACATTATGGTTGCTAGAGAAGGTGAGGCGAAATGCCCATATTGTGCCCTCCTCCATGCCTAATGTGCGCATGACTCTAGGCCAACCCCTTGTGATGGCCGCCCACCAATCCTTCACTGTCTTCATTAGGACTTTCCCATGCTCATTGTAGTCTCAAAGAAATACTTTAACCTTCATTGCATGTCCACCAATCATGCACTTTGCCATGTAATCTTGAGTAAATTGCTTTGGGAACCACTGCAAACAAAAAAGATTTAGACATTGTTGTCTGACAACTCATTATGAGCAGTAAAAGGAGAAGGCTACAAAGTTTGTCGTTACCATGCTACAACTCACTATTGTGTTGGATAGAGCATAAAAAAGGTTAATGGCCATTGCTCATATCTTTTTGCTCGCAATCCTTACCAGTTTCTTCAATTGATGCTGGTTCATGAATATCTCATTGCCCCATATGCAAAAAGGGTCAAGGCGTGGATCTTTGTAGAGGACATATGTACCTACAAGCAACAAGTCAATATTAGAAGCTAAAAAGTGTCCATGCGTGGATCTATATGCACTGCATTATGGAACAGAGGGAGTATAGGTCGAGAGATGAAACTAACATCGGTGGAAAACGTCGACCACTCTCATTATTGTCCTCTGTAAGTACAAGGAAAGGCATGGTAAGTACAACATGCTTAACATCAACCAAATATAGTCATGGTAAATAACATCATCTCTAAATGGTAGCTTGAATGTGTTGGTTTGAACATGCTGTTAAAGCAGATATAAAATGGAAGGGAATGCTAACTACAATAGGCTTAACAGGGACCAAATATTGTAATTCAACCTGGACTATTGAAAATGAGTAGAACGTAGCTCATGCTTAAACATCTAGATGTGTAAAATTAAGTAAAGGTCACGTGTTAACTACACCAGGCATAACATGAACCAAATATAGCCGTTCAAACTGGTATTGATGAAATTGAACTGCAGAGTTCACACTTGCACATAATGAACATCACATTGTGAATAACTGAAATAAACAAGGCATATATGCTCACTATAACAATCAAATACTATTGAAAACTTGACAAAGGCTCACCACAACCAACCTAACAAGCAAATACAGATAACCAAAGCATCTGCTTGAAAATTGGATAAATGCTCACTTCAACCAACCTAACAACCAAATACAGATAAACAAGGCATCTAATCACTGTAAATAACCAAATATAGCCATTCATGAAATTGAACTGGACAACTTGATAGAGGCAAAGGTGTCCCGTCTTTCGATGAGATGATGGATATCGCTTTGGTGGAAGTCGACTTTGACGATCCGACTACGAACGTGTGAGGACGTCGCGCCTTAGCAATCGCTAAACCAACTCCGAGAGGTTATTGACCACGACGGAGCACGATCAACCTGACCACGAGGGTCTGTTTCCTGCGAGCAAACAAAGAACAAGCAAGAAACTAAGAGTGCAATCTGGATATTGCGAATATAAGATGAAAGCTTTATTGATCAAGGTGGGGTTCTGTGACGCCTTTGTCTGGTCGTTGAACACAAACGAAGTACGCGAAGTTGCAGCTATGGCGAACTTTTAATCTAAACAAAACCCAAAGTCTAAACGATGCCCTAAGGGCTGTATATATGGAGGAAGAGGGGGGAATTTCGTGGCCCTTGGTGGAGGGGTCCGAAATCAACCCTATCTCTTGTTTCCCCACACATACGGACTCTAAAAATAGCCTATACTTATATATTTCGAAATTACATGGGCCTGGCCCAATAATAAGGTGACGCAGCACCTAAAATAGCCTCGGGACGAAATTTATGAAGTGGCATCTTGTATATTTCGTCCAAGGCTTCATGCACCCATTATGGTGGCTTCAAAGTCCTGAAATCATCACTTGTAACTCCATTCTTGTTCTTGCTCCAATGTTCATCCTTCTCCAAGCTAGGCCCTTCATTGGTAAGCAAAACAAATGTATCCAATTTAGGCAGCATCATATTCTCATGAACATTATAATCATTACCAAGAAACGAAAGTACCTGGTAATTTAGTTGGCGTGCACGAGCTCTAGTAATTGGTCCAGTATGTATAGCAGCAGGGGATGTGGGTGTAACAATTGTATTGATGTCCTCATCATCCTCCCCTTCTTGAAATGAAGTCGTCCTCGACGGAAGTTCATCTTCCTCACCCAAATAAGGCTTCAAATCTGCAATGTTAAATGTGGGACTAACCCCAAAATCTGCAGGCAGCTCAAGTTTATATGCATTATCATTTATTTTCTCTAACACCTTAAAGGGACCATCAGCACGTGGCATTAACTTTGATTTGCGCAAATCAGGAAATCTATCCTTACGCAAATGTAACCAAACAAGATCTCCAGGTGCAAACACAACATGTTTTCTACCCTTATCTCCAGCAAGTTTATATTTAGCATTCATGCGCTCAATGTTTTCCTTAGTTAACTCATGCATTTTTAAAATCAATTCAGCATGTTGTTTAGCATCAAAATTAACCTTCTCCGAAGATGGAAGAGGCAACAAATCAATAGGTGCACGAGGTAGGAAACCATACACAACTTCAAAAGGGCACATCTTAGTAGTAGAATGCATTGAACGATTATAAGCAAATTCAATATGAGGCAAGCATTCCTCCCACATTTTCTTATTATTCTTCAAAATAGCCCTAAGCATAGTAGACAACGTTCTATTGACTACTTCAGTTTGTCCATCAGTTTGGGTGTGACAAGTAGTACTAAAAAGCAGTTTAGTCCCCAACTTAGCCCATAAACATCTCCAAAAGTGGCTAAGAAATTTAGTATCACGATCTGAAACAATAGTATTTGGCACACCATGCAAGCGAATAATTTCACGAAAGAACAAATCAGCAACATTAACAGCATCATCGCTTTTATGACATGGTATAAAGTGTGCCATTTTCGAGAATCTATCCACGACAACAAATATGCTATCCCTCCCCTTCTTTGTTCGAGGTAAACCTAAAACAAAGTCCATAGATATATCCTCCCAAGGAACACTAGGTACAGGCAAAGGCATATATAAACCATGAGGATTGAGTCGTGACTTAGCTTTTTGACATGTAGTGCAGCGAGCAATAAAACGCTCAACATCCCGTCTCATCTTTGGCCAAAAGAAATGTGTAGCAAGTACGTCCTCCGTCTTCTTCACGCCAAAGTGTCCCATTAATCCTCCTCCATGCGCCTCCTGCAACAACAAAAGACGAACGGAGCTAGCTGGAATGCATAGCTTGTTAGCACGAAACACAAATCCATCGTGAACAACAAACTTGTTCCACATTCTTCCTTCTTTACAATTCTGCATTACATCTTTAAAATCAGCATCATGCACATATTGATCTTCGATGGTCTCCAAACCAAATATTTTGAAGTCAAGTTGTGAAAGCATAGTATAGCGACGAGACAATGCATCAGCAATAACATTTTCTTTTCCCTTCTTGTGTTTAATGACATAAGGGAAAGTCTCAATGAATTCAACCCATTTAGCATGTCTACGATTCAGTTTAGCTTGACTTTTAATATGTTTCAAAGATTCATGATCAGAATGTATAACAAATTCTTTGGGCCATAAATAATGTTGCCATGTTTCTAAAGTCCGAACAAGAGCATATAATTCTTTATCATAAGTAGAATAATTCAGACTAGGCCCACTCAATTTTTCAGAAAAGTATGCAACAGGTTTGCCATCTTGTAATAACACACCTCCTAATCCAATTCCACTAGCATCACATTCAAGCTCAAAAGTCTTATTAAAATCAGGAAGTTGGAGTAAAGGAGAATGTGTCAACTTATCTTTCAATACCGTGAAGGCTTCTTCCTGTGCGGTACCCCAAACAAAAGGCACATCCTTCTTTGTAAGCTCGTTGAGAGGTGCAGCAATGGTGCTGAAATCTCTCACAAAACGCCTATAGAATCCAGCGAGGCCAAGAAAACTCCTCACTTGTGTGACCGTTTTGGGCTGCGGCCAACTCTCAATAGCTTCAATCTTGGCTTTGTCAACTTCAATTCCCTGTGGAGTAACAACATAGCCAAGAAAAGATACTCGGTCGGTGCAAAAGGTGCACTTCCCAAGGTTACCAAACAAACGTGCATCACGTAGAGCAATAAAAACAGCACGTAAATGTTCCAAATGTTCTTCCAAAGATCTGCTATAAATCAATATGTCATCAAAGTAAACTACCACAAATCGTCCAATGAAAGCACGTAAAACTTCGTTCATTAATCTCATGAAAGTAAGTTGTTGCAGCTCCCTCCGTCTATTATGACGCGCACAGAACGTTCCTTCACAACTCCCTTGGTATGGAACAAATTGTGCCTCTGATTTTGCTCAGCTTGTGTGACCTGCACACTCAAAACACGTTGAGCAACTAAACATTCATACCTGTCAGCGTCTTCAGGAGCCATGTATTGCGTCTCATGATCAGAATCATCTCCACCATGTTCTTCACGTGTAATAAGAGCCAATGTCTCCTCATCATAGTCACTAGCGGACTCATATCCACCATCCGCGGTAGCAATCATCACACGCGGAGATTTGCATTCTCTCGCATAATGACCTCCTCCCTTACAACGACGACAAATAATATCACTTGTGTGCCCTGTTGATGCCATGGAAGAAGAAGAACGCTGTGCAGGCCCCGCAGGTGCGCTCTTGGCAGATAATGGTGGTTGTGCCTGTTTTCTTGTATCACGGCTGGAGGTGGCACCGGATGGAGGTGCTGGTGCAGTTGAAGTAGAAGATGCACGTGGTGTCCATGATGAAGGTCGGCCTGCAGAAAAGTTAGTTCGCCCCAATGCTTGTCGATCCTGCACTTCACGTTCAGCTTTACAAGCAAGATGGAATAAACGAGTGATATTAGTATACTCCTTATAGTCTAGAATGGTCTGAATCTCTCTATTTAATTGATAGCGGCGAGGGTCCCGATCTTTCGATGAGATGATGGATATCGCTTTGGTGGAAGTCGACTTTGACGATCCGACTACGAACGTGCGAGGACGTCGCGCCTTAGCAATCGCTAAACCAACTCCGAGAGGTTATTGACCACGCCGGAGCACGATCAACCTGACCACGAGGGTCTGTTTCCTGCGAGCAAACGAAGAACAAGCAAGAAACTAAGATTGCAATCTGGATATTGCGAATATAAGATGAAAGCTTTATTGATCAAGGTGGGGTTCTGTGACGCCTTTGTCTGGTCGTTGAACACAAACGAAGTACGCGAAGTTGCAGCTATGGCGAACTTTTAATCTAAACAAAACCCAAAGTCTAAACGATGCCCTAAGGGCTGTATATATGGAGGAAGAGGGGGGAATTTCGTGGCCCTTGGTGGAGGGGTCCGAAATCAAACCTATCTCTTGTTTCCCCACACATACGGACTCTAAAAATAGCCTATACTTATGTATTTCGAAATTACATGGGCCTGGCCCAATAATAAGGTGACGCAGCACCTAAAATAGCCTCGGGACGAAATTTATGAAGTGGCATCTTGTATATTTCGTCCAAGGCTTCATGCACCCATTATGGTGGCTTCAAAGTCCTGAAATCATCACTTGTAACTCCGTTCTTGTTCCCCTTGCGCATGCCATCATCTCCATGCTTGTTCTTGCTCCAATGTTCATCCTTCTCCAAGCTAGGCCCTTCATTTGTAAGCAAAACAAATGTATCCAATTTAGGCAGCATCATATTCTCATGAACATTAGAATCATTATCAAGAAACGAAAGTACCTGGTAATTTAGTTGGCGTGCACGGGCTCTAGTAATTGGTCCAGTATGTATAGCAGCAGGGGCTGTGGGTGTAACAATTGTATTGATGTCCTCATCATCCTCCCCTTCTTGAAATGAAGTCGTCCTCGACGGAAGTTCATCTTCCTCACCCAAATAAGGCTTCAAATCTGAAATGTTAAAAGTGGGACTAACCCCAAAATCTGCAGGCAGCTCAAGTTTATATGCATTATCGTTTATTTTCTCTAACACCTTAAAGGGACCATCAGCACGTGGCATTAGCTTTGATTTGCGCAAATCAGGAAATCTATCCTTACGCAAATGTAACCAAACAAGATCTCCAGGTGCAAACACAACATGTTTTCTACCCTTATCTCCAGCAAGTTTATATTTAGCATTCATACGCTCAATGTTTTCCTTAGTTAACTCATGCATTTTTAAAATCAATTCAGCACGTTGTTTAGCATCAAAATTAACCTTCTCCGAAGATGGAAGAGGCAACAAATCAATAGGTGCACGAGGTAGGAAACCATACACAACTTCAAAAGGGCACATCTTAGTAGTAGAATGCAATGAACGATTATAAGCAAATTCAATATGAGGCAAGCATTCCTCCCACATTTTCTTATTATTCTTCAAAACAGCCCTAAGCATAGTAGACAACGTTCTATTGACTACTTCAGTTTGTCCATCAGTTTGGGGGTGACAAGTAGTACTAAAAAGCAGTTTAGTCCCCAACTAAACCCATAAACATCTCCAAAAGTGGCTAAGAAATTTAGTATCACGATCTGAAACAATAGTATTTGGCACACCATGCAAGCGAATAATTTCACGAAAGAACAAATCAGCAACATTAACAGCATCATCGCTTTTATGACATGGTATAAAGTGTGCCATTTTTGAGAATCTATCCACGACAACAAATATGCTATCCCTCCCCTTCTTTGTTCGAGGTAAACCTAAAACAAAGTCCATAGATATATCCTCCCAAGGAACACTAGGTACAGGCAAAGGCATATATAAACTATGAGGATTGAGTCGTGACTTAGCTTTTTGACATGTAGTGCATCGAGCAATAAAACGCTCAACATCCCGTCTCATCTTTGGCCAAAAGAAATGTGTAGCAAGTACGTCCTCCGTCTTCTTCACGCCAAAGTGTCCCATTAATCCTCCTCCATGCGCCTCCTGCAACAACAAAAGACGAACGGAGCTAGCTGGAATGCATAGCTTGTTAGCACGAAACACAAATCCATCGTTAACGACAAACTTGTTCCACATTCTTCCTTCTTTACAATTCTGCATTACATCTTTAAAATCAGCATCATGCACATATTGATCTTTGATGGTCTCTAAACCAAATATTTTGAAGTCAAGTTGTGAAAGCATAGTATAGCGACGAGACAATGCATCAGCAATAACATTTTCTTTTCCCTTCTTGTCTTTAATGACATAAGGGAAAGTCTCAATGAATTCAACCCATTTAGCATGTCTACGATTCAGTTTAGCTTGACTTTTAATATGTTTCAAAGATTCATGATCAGAATGTATAACAAATTCTTTGGGCCATAAATAATGTTGCCATGTTTCTAAAGTCCGAACAAGAGCATATAATTCTTTATCATAAGTAGAATAATTCAGACTAGGCCCACTCAATTTTTCAGAAAAGTATGCAACAGGTTTGCCATCTTGTAATAACACACCTCCTAATCCAATTCCACTAGCATCACATTCAAGCTCAAAAGTCTTATTAAAATCAGGAAGTTGGAGTAAAGGAGCATGTGTCAACTTATCTTTCAATACCGTGAAGGCTTCTTCCTGTGCGGTACCCCAAAGAAAAGGCACATCTTTCTTTGTAAGCTCATTGAGAGGTGCAGCAATGGTGCTGAAATCTCTCACAAAACGCCTATAGAATCCAGCGAGGCCAAGAAAACTCCTCACTTGTGTGACCGTTTTGGGCTGCGGCCAACTCTCAATAGCTTCAATCTTGGCTTTATCAACTTCAATTCCCTGTGGAGTAACAACGTAGCCAAGAAAAGATACTCGGTCGGTGCAAAAGGTGCACTTCCCAAGGTTACCAAACAAACGTGCATCACATAGAGCAATAAAAACAGCACGTAAATGTTCCAAATGTTCTTCCAAAGATCTGCTATAAATCAATATGTCATCATAGTAAACTACCACAAATCGTCCAATGAAAGCACGTAAAACTTCGTTCATTAATCTCATGAAAGTACTAGGTGCATTAGTTAACCCAAAAGGCATGACTAACCACTCATATAATCCAAACTTAGTTTTAAATGCTGTTTTCCATTCATCTCCCAATTTCATACGAATTTGATGGTAGCCACTACGCAAATCAACTTTGGAGAATATTGTAGAGCCACTCAATTCATCAAGCATATCATCTAGCCTAGGAATAGGATGACGATAACGAATAGTAATATTATTAATGCCTCTACAATCAACACACATACGTGATGTACCATCCTTTTTTGGCACTAGAATAATAGGAACAGCACAAGGACTAAGGGATTCGCGTATATAACCTTTGTCGAGAAGCTCTTGTACTTGACGCATAATCTCCTTCGTCTCCTCTGGATTGGTACGGTATGGTGCACGGTTTGGCAGTGAAGCACCGGGAATTAAGTCAATCTGATGCTCAATCCCTCGAATAGGCGGTAATCCCGGTGGCACGTCTTGTGGAAAAACGTCAGCGAACTCCTGCAAAACGTTAGTGACAGCAGGAGGCAAAGAGGAAGGCACGTCCTCGAATGAAAATAATGCCTCTTTGCACACAAAAGCATAGCAAACAGATTTGCTAAAATCTAGATCATCAATATCAGATTTGGTGGCAAGTAAACATGCACTTTTCATTTTAATTTCAGAAGCAACACTAGATGATTTATTATTAGGCTTCATTTGTTGCTCAAATTCTTTTGCCACAATCTGATTTTCACTCTTATTCTTCTCCTGTTGTGCTTTATTAGCTCTATTAATATCATCTTTCAAAATGGAATCAGGAGTCATAGGAAGCAAAGTAATATTTTTATCCTTATGAACAAGAGTATAGTGATTGTTTCTACCATGGTGTACAGAATTTTTATCAAATTGCCATGGTCTACCAAGTAATAAGGAACATGCTTGCATAGGTACCACATCACAATCAACATAATCAGCATATGTAGAGATACTAAAATGCACACGAACAGTACGTGTTACCTTAACCTTGCCGCTGTTGTTGAACCATTGGATGTAGTAAGGATGTGGATGTGGTCTTGTGGTGAGAGAAAGCTTCTCCACCATCTCCATGCTAGCCAAGTTGTTGCAGCTCCCTCCGTCTATTATGACGCGCACAGAACGTTCCTTCACAACTCCCTTGGTATGGAACAAATTGTGCCTCTGATTTTGCTCAGCTTGTGTGACCTGCACACTCAAAACACGTTGAGCAACTAAACATTCATACCTGTCAGCGTCTTCAGGAGCCATGTATTGCGTCTCATGATCAGAATCATCTCCACCATGTTCTTCACGTGTGATAAGAGCCAATGTCTCCTCATCATAGTCACTAGCGGACTCATATCCACCATCCGCGGTAGCAATCATCACACGCGGAGATTTGCATTCTCTCGCATAATGACCTCCTCCCTTACAACGACGACAAATAATATCACTTGTGTGCCCTGTTGATGCCATGGAAGAAGAAGAACGCTGTGCCGGCCCCGCAGGTGCGCTCTTGGCAGATAATGGTGGTTGTGCCTGTTTTCTTGTATCACGGCTGGAGGTGGCACCGGATGGAGGTGCTGGTGCAGTTGAAGTAGAAGATGCACGTGGTGTCCATGATGAAGGTCGGCCTGCAGAAAAGTTAGTTCGCCCCAATGCTTGTCGATCCTGCACTTCACGTTCAGCTTTACAAGCAAGATGGAATAAACGAGTGATATTAGTATACTCCTTATAGTCTAGAATGGTCTGAATCTCTCTATTTAATCCACCTAGAAAACGTGCAAGCATAGCTTCATTCTCCTCAACAATACCACATCTAATCATGCCAGTTTGTAATTCCTGATAATATTCTTCTACAGAATTTTTCCCTTGTCTTAAACGCTGCAATTTTTGAAGCAATTCACGTTGATAATATGGTGGAACCCAACGCGTACGCATAACAGTTTTCAAAGCAGCCCAAGTAGTTGGAATAGGATATAATCTACAATGTTCAGACCACCATACACATGCAAAACTAGTGAAAGCACAAACGGCAGCAGCAACTCGTCTCTCCTCAGGATATTGTAAACATGTAAATCGTTGTTCAGTTTCTAACTCCCAAGTAAGATATATATCAGGAACATATCTACCCTCAAATGGTGGAATATTCAATTTCAGTTTAGGAATATGGACATCATCTCGTACCTGAGGTGGTGGTGCAGGCCTACCATTACGAATATATACCTGAGGTCGACCTGCTGGTGGTGGTACAGGTGGCTGCATGTAGTGTTGATTTTGATCAACCTCATCCTCATAATCTCCCACATAATCATCCTCCTCCGCATCAGCAGCAGGGGCCACAGAAGTATCAACAGCAGCACCAACAGTTTGGCCAAACGCAAGAGGAACACGGCTTGCTCAGCGGAGGTCTGCTTCGCGACGTGGAGGTAGTCGTTGTTGTTGTTGTTGGAGAGGTGCGTTAGGTGCAGCGGGTGGTGGTGGTGGAAGACGCGCGAGCAATTCATTAAACTTGTTATCGAGCTTTGTTTCGAACGTCTTCTCAAGGCCAGTGATCTTCTTCATGGCCTCTTCAAAATTGTTCAGCACATCTTGCACCTGTTCAGTCATCATTTGCTGAAACTTATCATGAAGCTCCTTGTTCGATAAATTCTCCCAGTCAATCTCGTCGGCTTGTGATCCTGGCATGGTTAGCAGCAATAGAAACACACAAGAATATGATCCTACAGACTACTAAGAAGTGGTGGTGGTGTATCACAAATTCGTCAAGCAAATCTCAAATTCTTACCAGTTCTTACCCAGCAGCAGGCGGTGATCGGCAACCGTTGTAGTCAAAAACTCTCAAAGCTTGGATAGAGCGATTACCAGGGAGAGTCAAACACACGACGTAGATGTATGTGGAGCTGGGAAGGCTTATAGTATGGTAGCAAAAAAGGTCAGCAATAATCAATTCAGAGATGCAAAGTTGAATAAACGCTCAACGACGGTACTGTGCTGGTCCTAGGCTAGACTGTGCTAGAGACGCGAGCCTAGAACACCAACAAAATCACGGCGCGGCACGTAAACAAGGGAAAAGCACACTCTGAATTTTTTTTTCGCTCTTTTTTTTGCGCTCTTTTTTTTGCGCTGTTTTTTTTTGCGAAAAATCACTATAATGGCG